>NC_047518.2:34445160-34745160 GCF_902827115.2 Pseudochaenichthys georgianus
ATGGGCTAAATTATAGAAAATAAGGAGAACATTTGTTGATTAAGATTGCTATAATATTGCTATAACTATGATTTATTTGATTTAAATTCAATGGATTAGCCAAAGACATTCCCATCTGTTATGTCTGTTATTAACTCCCAGAAGAGTGCATGTATTTAGTTTTGTGGATACATTTGTACTTTATTTATTGACATGTGTCTCTTTCTGACTCTAGTAACTTCTGATTTGAAAATGCTTATACAAATGCATTTTGATTGCACATTTATTATTTAAAACACTTTGGCAATGTTCTATTTCACAATAGTATATGGATATAAACATAATGTGATGCAGCCCATCACTGTGTAGGGTTTGGAATGATGATTAAAGCGACAAGGAATTCTGTGTTTTTCATGAAGAGGTGTGAGCATATGAGACTGTTATTAAAAAACAAATTGAATAGGTTATTATATAATATTTTCGGAAGGTTTCAGAATGTAACCCAGCAATTGCTTACAGAGAAGGTGTTAGATTATACATGGGTTGCAGGAGCCACTCAGAAAACCATGTAACACCAGCTGGAACAGACATAACTTCAAGTCTACATCAACATATTCTGTATTGTCCCTGAACATGCAGAAAACCCTTGAGTCCGGCATTTATTTAACACATGTACTTTGTATAAAATGTCAAAGAGTACAAATAGCCTGGCAAGGTGATACTGCTCACTTTTCCACCCAAATAAAGTGTTTGAATGGACAGAGGACTTGAACTTTTGACCTCTGTGTGGGAGAACAGCTTTTACCTCGGGCAACTAAAAAACCATCATCGTCAAGGGAGTTGAAGATGATGACTCGGCAGTTTGTTTGCAGAGGATAGAGAGAGAGGGGAAAAAAGGTGAGAGGGAGAAAAAGAGGGAGAAAAGGAAAGCTATAGGGAGAAGCATTTATTGGCCTTAAAAATGTATGGTACTCTCACCACATCTGGGCTGCCCTTGAGTTGGCACAATTAACCTATATACCCATTGGTACTATACATAGGTCTCTATAGAGGTTACATACTGTAGCATGGAGTAGAGACGTACCATTTGAGCTTGTTAAATCTTCTAGAAATCATAAATCATTCAGTGTTACCTCAGGATGTGCTGACCGTACAGTGAAGCCCACACAAGATCCACTGAGTACACAGCCTCTCTGATGTCCTTGTATGTACAGGAGTCCTGTTTGATGTTACAGCTGAAGGAAGGGCAAAGGTAACCAAACATGTCCGCCTGGCTATTACCCATGAGCTCAGCAGCAGGCTGCAGGGGATGTGTCTTTAAAGGATCCAGGTTTTTTGGGCCTATTTTGTTTGGTTTCGACCCTCATTCCTATTAGAAGTCAAATGGAGTGTACTTATATAGCGCTTTATCCAGTCTTTACGACCCCTCAAAGCGCTTTACATACTACATGTCATTCACCCATTCACACTCATTCATACAGAGCAGTACCACTTGCTCTAGGACCTAACATTCACACACCATTGGCCATCGGGAGCAACTCAGGGTTAAGTCTCTTGCCCAAGGATACATCGACATGTTGGCTGCATGGGCTGGGATCGACCCCACAACCTTCTGGTTGAAAGACGACCGCACTCCCTCGCAGCCACAGTCGCCCTGTAATACCCTTACTCAACAAATTCAAAAACTGATTTTTTTAAATGTGAAAATGTCCCACAGAGCACAACGAGAATCTTGGATTATGCTCACATCCATATTCACCTTAAAATAATGGTTCAGATTATTGTTTCCAAACATTTTGACATTCAGACCCCTTTGAATAAAGCTTCTTGCAGACCCTTAATAAATAGGTTGATGTTTTCCACCAAGTAATTATTTTCTGTCTCTGATTGTTTCAATTGTGTATGAAAAGAGAGAGTAAAACTTCAGGTTGTGAAAGAAAATTGTTATCATGGCAGAACTCAAAGAAAAAAACCATAAAATGAGACCAAGGCTGTAATAAACGGGAATGAAGATTTCTTATTGAGACCTTGGATGATTGTTTACTGATAAACATTTGCACCAAACCTCACTTACTCCATCACTCTGCAGTATGCCCACTTTCATCGCTTGTGCCTCCATCCACTCTGATACCTTTTAAGGCTGCAGAGACCATGGCAGAATGAATTAACCATTGAATCCTTCAAGTTGTGTGAGTTGAATAAAATAAAAGGAAATAGATCAGGGTGTGCTGCGGGTGGAAAAGATGAGGAGAGGAGCACGACTTGAGCGTTGTTTTCCTTGCCCGAAGGCTCCCTTGCAGCGAAAGTAGGTTTCAAGCTTGCCAGAAAAAACCCGGTTTTGCAATTAACTGGAGAGCCACTGAGAAAAAAGGACGGGTGTTGAGAAAAGAGCACGAAGAGGAAACATGAAAAGAGAGTAAGTGAAAGTAAAGTGTGTATGTCTCCATGCAGCATGAGAGCTAGTGAGGTATACTGTGATGGCAGATGCAGTGATGTGTTGGTTTCTATCCTCTTTTAAAGGAGGTGCTGGCAGACGGTCTCTCGTTGCAGCACTCTGTCTTTCTTTCCCTCTTTGTTAAGCCAATGCCCTGGCGCCAGCGGCCGCCTGCTGCACCATCTGTGGCTGTAAAGTGCCCAAAATTCATTAGTGGAGAGAGGCAAAGGGGAATCCACCAGGAGAGAGACACACCGGGAGAGAAGGAGACGAGAAGGGGAGAGAGGGGACCGAGAGGGCAGCAGCAGAAAGGGCAGCAAGACTGACTTTTGAAACTTTTTAATGAAACTTCACTCTCAAATGAAGGTAGATAAGTGGAAAGGAAAATAAAAACGAGTCGAAGGACAGGAAAAGGACTGCGAGTGTGAAAATGGAGTCTAGAAGGTTAAGGTGGATTGAGCAAACGAAATAAGCTACAGATGGTTTCGAGCAAAAAAAGGCACCAAATGTGAGGAATGGAGTGAAGCAAATGGAGAAATGAGGCGGGGAGAAAGGGACAACAGAGGGAGAAGCTTTTGGAGAGGGAAACTGAAAGGGGGCAGAAGAACTAACGGGGGACCACCAATGTTCTTTTAGCCTGTCACACTTAAGATCTGGATTTGTGTGCCACTCACATCTGTATTAAATCTCCAACAAAGATAATCTGCCTTCATCTGGGGAGCCGTGTCTCTCCCTTTCTCTGTCTCTATCGCTTCATTCTTTTAAATATCGATTGACTCATTCGGCTAATTTCTCTCTTGCCTTTATTTTAAATTACAGAAAGCCCAAAAAGATAAGCAGGTAGATGGATCTATGCGGTATAGCTCTTAAGATGCTATCGTCACTCTTCCATTATTTATTTTAGATTTCAAATATTGTTTCCCTCTCTTTTGCTCACATTGCATTTTCCTTGGTGTCGTGGGTCTCTGCCAACCTCAGCTAACCCCCCCGGCAGCGCTTACCCCTCCCCCACCTCTCCGTCACCTCCCACCTTCCTCCACCCCCCCACCTGCTCTGACACCGTCGTCTATCTGCAGCCCTGACTCATGATACCCGCGAGGGCTGTGAGGTGACAGGGATCATGGAGCTTTGTAGAACTTGTATGCTCGGATAAGCTGCTGAATTAGAGAGTGAAGACGATCAGCTGTGGTGTTGCAGGGGAGAGGAGATGAGCAAGGAGGTGAGAAGATAAGAAAGAAGGGGGGTGTATAGAAGAGGAGGGGAAATGGGGATGAACCAAGATGGAAAAAGGAGAAGGTGAGGTGAGGTTAGGATGAGGATAGAGAGGGTGGGCAAAGTATGTGGAAGGAAGGAGATAGACACGGTTACGCATACTACGCCTGTCAAGCACCTCGATAATGCTGTCAGATTAAAACTGAAAGTTGGGTAGGTAGAACAAATTAGCTTTCTCATTTGTAGCAAGCATTTATTATTCTTGTGGACTGAAATCTGAAATACAGCTATGGCTAGCTAGCTAAAGTGTAATAGCTCCATGGTTGAAATGCTGTCTGGCAGATTCTATTTATTTATTTACAACACGCTTGATTAAACACAATCTGTTAAAAGGGTCTTAACGCTGCACTGTATTACACTTTTACTATGCTAAAAGACTGGGGCTAATATAGATATGAGTAGTACAGGCAGTTATTGAATTCTAACAAAAGCCCTTTTCAATGCCAAACTTTCATTGGTTGCTGTCTTCTTACCCTAACAAAAAGAAATGTTGTTTGTCGAAACATATAGAGATATGGTTTTGAAAAGACTAAACAAATAGCTGCCACCTTTCGAACTTGTTAAAGACCTAGTAGGCATATTGCTTTTACTACATCCTCATGCATATTGTATTAACATGTGGAGAACGAGAGATGCTAGATGTAAAAGTCGGTGTTCGGAGAAGAGGTTTGGGGAACTGTATTGTCAGGGATCAGAAATGTATGTATTCATGTGTGCATGACATTTCTGTGCATCACCATAAGATCATGTGGTTTCTGTATGCAAGCGCACAACATTGTATGCAAACATAAACTCTGTAGCAACAACACATTGACAGCCACTCATATAAACACATAAGGTGAGTGAGGAAAATGTAACAACGTGTGAAGCTTAGTGCATAAAGTCCCCCTGATAAAGCCCGGCTGACAGGACGTTCAGCATTAGTCGAGAGGTGGGGGGTCAGAAAAGGACTTCAAAGCAGGAGTGAGCTGCTGCTTTGTCTGGCTTCCATTTGTGTTGCTTCATCTTCCTCCTCGAGGATAATACATTTTTAATGCTGTTAAAACACTCTGCCTATTTCAGTGGTTTGACGTTTTTTAACTGACTCAAATAACCCACCCAACGTAGAAGTGACATCATGCAAGTTTCTTAGCAGGGCATTGTGTTAGCTCTGCACTTCAGAAAAGTTCAAACGTTTTATTTTCTATACACACCAATTTGCACCGAGGTCCAACAAATTTGAAGGGATGCATTAAGTGCAGACGAGACCATGATATCTATTTTCCTCAGCTGACAGACGCCCCCGTAGAACAAAATGAAAAGCAGGTTTGAAAATGTTTTCCAAGGACACGCTGTATTCTCAGTAATCATTTTTCAATCTGACATTTCACTCTCTTACTCTATTACAAAACCAGGAACCGTGTGAAATGTAGAAGTAGATGAGGCCGATTGCAGCAAAGTGGGTACACTCAAATAACTCCTGGAATACATTTACTATCATACAGTTTGATAAGTTTCATAACAGTGTAAAAGAGTACGGAGGATTTCTACTTAAAACTAATCCATCCAATCTTCTCAATCATCTTCTCTTTGTTTCAAAAGTTTTTCTTCAATCAGGCTCTGAATGCCTCGCTTGAGGTTAACTTATGTCTGAGGGGGTTGATTTTAATCTTTTACTCCAGACTCTTGTGCAGAATAAACATCTGGCTAATGTGTTGTCGGGTCATTTGCAGAGGAAGTCGTTGCCGATACAGTATGGAGTGAGTAAAGATAATGAGACAGCTTGTATCAAGGTTACAATTTGATGCACTAAAAAGCAATCTCGCGATGACACATTCACTTACTCACATGTCGCATCTTACTGTAATAATGAATGACTTTAATTCAGGAAGCTGTCTGATTGTCCTTAGTGTATTTAACGCTAAACTGAGGCTATGAAAATGTTTGCCACATTAGCATGGAGCTTAAAAGGAAGATAATTGTACATGTAATTATTGTCTCAGGAAGATGGTTACTTATTGATGCCTCTTTATGTTGTAGTGTTGTATGTTGTTCAGTGTCAGACACTTGAAATGATTCCCCAGGTTTTTCACTGGGGTTACGGAAATATAGTAGTATATAGTAAGAATATATACAATACCTGCTTTTGCATTTGTATGCGGGTATATATGCATTATGCTTAAGGGATGTCTTCACATGTCTGTGTCTGCTGGTGGCACAGTAGTACAATTGTTCCGCAGCTCATTCGCACATGAGGGAGAGTGGAGCCAGAGATCATTTTCACTGCTCCACATGAAGGAGCATTAATCCAATTCAAACAGCTCCAAGGAGACGGACCCGTAATAAGTTATGGTTACTAAGGAATTTGTTTATGTTTGCAAAAGTGCACCGAAAGATTAATAACCTCAGCAAAATGAGTTATACAACCCTTTCACACTATAAGAAAACAGCCAAGATGGTTTTAGCGACAAATGAAAGGCAAATTAGCCAGTGGCAATGTATAATCACACATTACTTCTATCACTGCTTTAGTTATGCCCCTGATTTCCCTCGTATTTCTCGATAGCCTCAGGCTTTGGTAAAACAGCTTAATCAGTAACATGAGCCAGCAGATTCATCAGTGGCTCAGTCCACCAGGGCTGACATAAACACACAGCTTAGCTTCGCCCCAAGTTACTGGCTGCTTGCTTGCCTCAAATCGACTACGACACTTTAATTCATCCATACCTTTTCATTTCTTGATTCTCAGTATTTTTTTCTGCATGTCATACATGAGAGTTCTGCTCAGTTCTGCTCAGCAGCAAAGATTAAATGGGCTCCCTATCGATTGCTTTTTTTCTGATACACAGTCCTCTCCAAAGAAATAGCAAAAGCATGTCATCACCCAGGCGGAAAGAAGGGGTTGAAGTGAAAAGGGAGGGAGACTTGAGTTCAAAGTCGGTTATATTTTTTACTTCATCTTTGTTGAACAGAGATCAACCAGGAAGTGTGTGAGCAAGAGTATCATGCTGTCTAGCGAATGAATAAGGACTTAACAGCAATTGAACGGTGGCAGCGCGGTGGTGCCAAAAGCTACCGGGGTGTCATCCGCCTTCCATCTGGTGAGAGACAGGGACACCGAGAAAAGTATAGGGTTGCTCCAAGATTCCTTAAAGTGTACTCCACTCTTGCCAACACATCAGGTAGCCTACAAAGGAGCATGACCTGAACTAAACTCACTGCAACTTGCAGACCAGGGCCGGAGTTTGGTGGGGGGGGGGGGCAGTTTGAACGTCTGCCACAAGCTCTCCAGCACAGCAGTAGCCAAACACAACTGGCAGGGCGGCTATGTGTGCAGGAGCTATCAGTGCCCAGTCACAGCAGCAGTGCAACAATGGCAAGAGCTGCTGCGATTCTGAATGCAAATCAACCCCATCCACAGCTGTAAGGGTGGCTCTGGGCACAGCCAGGCAGAATCCAACTGCACACAAACAGACGGAAGTTTGCAAAGACATGCACAAAAACACACTTAAACACCCACATGGATTCACAAATACGCTCAGCACACGGATTTACACAACCTCTCTCACACACACACACACACACACACACACACACACACACACACACACATGGATGCTTACTTCATCTGTGCTTGCCAGCGTCTCAGTGCACTGCACCATGCCTCCCTCCTTTTTTTCCTCCTTCTCCCATTCCATCCCACAGGAGCTCCCTCCTAAGCAGGTGTTAGCTGATTTCTGTTCCCTCAGGAAATTCAGTTTTGTTCTTTGCAGCAAGTACTGGTGCTGTGAATATTCCTGACAGCACCTTACTCCTGGGCTCTGGCCCTCTCCTACAACCTACTCTTTTCACTCTCGTTGCCTGCACCCTGCGCCTCCATCTTTCCCTCCCTGCCTTGAACCTCTCTTTTCATCTCCACTCTCCTACCACCTCCCTGTGGTGTGCCTGCCCAGTGGCCCTGAACAACACATCAGCCCACCCACACATATAAACAAACACATAGCATGCTGAGATGGACCCACACACGCACAAACTTTAAAAATGTTCAGTGAAAAACACACGCCAGGAAATAATACACACATGGAGGCACACAAGCTAAGATGCAGCCCAGGTGCACTTGAAGCCGCCACTTTACAGCAGTACCCAGTTATCCGTGCTTTCATTGACATTGAGTGCAGGGCCGCCCCTGGCCAACTTGGGGCCCCAAGCGACATTGTGAGATGCGGCCCCCCCCCCCAACCGACAGGAGTGAAACACATTTTTTTGGAAACAAAGTAGGCTACTTTGCAAATATAATTCCTGTTTATTATTAGTATCAACACAGTTACTTTTGTATACAGTGAGGTAAATGGTAAATGTGCATGTACGTCTGCATTTCCTGCCAAATACTAGCCTCAAAAAGATTAAAATATAATGAATGCAAATAAACTACTTCTACTAATAATAATAATCATAATCATAATCAATTCAATAATATAAATACTATATTATTTTATTATAATTTAGTTGTAATATAGTCAAGACAAAACATGCTTATGACATGCTCAAAAACTGATATTTCTTAAATCTGTATTCAAATGTAGTTCCCAGTATTTCTCTGTGTTGTGGTTGACATGATGATGACTGTTAGGAGTTAAGGGGAGAGGCTGAGCATCACCATGAAATGTGCAAATTGACATAAAAATGAATAAAAGGGGAAAAATGCTTTAACTGTTATGTAAGCCAACTAGACAGACAGTTTATCACTCTTCCTCCTGTACATTAGCAGATAAAAGACATCACATACTTGAATGAATGTTAAATAAAGAATGCTGGAAATAACTGCATCTCCATTAGCCTATATGCTTTGCAGAGACTGCCTTCTTCATGTCGTGAATTGCAGTTGATGTTTTAAATGGCAATTGGCAATTTAACTTATACAACATTCGAAAGTTGTACATTTGACTCATACAATAACCCACCTTCGAGTGATGCTCTAGTTTCTTCATGTTTTGTTTTTTTCCCCTCTTGCTTGTGCCGGACTGAAACTGTCTTTTCACCGACATCTCTTCACCTGCACTAGTGGCCGTGTCAAAGCCATGATTGGTCAGATGTCAATTCATTGCAACGGTGTTGGGTTACAGACGTGCTCCCCTTCTCACCTCTCACTCTCGCGGGGGGTGCGCGGAGAACTGAGCGGAGAACTGCGCACAGCAGCTGAGGCCCTCTGGGCGGGCCCCCTGCGCAAGGCGGGCCCCATGCAGCCTGCGTGATTGGCCTGTAGGGAGGGGCGGCCCTGATTGAGTGTGTTGATGTGAAAATGTTGCTGCTCCCCTGTAGCCAAATGTTGCTCACTTTTGTTTTACTGTTTGCAAAAGGCACAGACAAAGAATGACTTGTTTTAGATTGCTCATTACCATGGCGGCTTCAGACTGCGGCTAATTGCCCTCCATTCACTCATCACAATTAGCTGGTCTTATTTCTCTGTTTGAGTACATTACATATTTTGCATATTTCAACAGAAATGTGTCTTTATCAGTAGGAAATGAACGATGGGAGGAATTAATAAGCTAAGTCAATGGTGGCTTTGTTAAGGCTAATTAATGCAAAAAATAAAAGCTTCATGAGAAAAATTATTCGGCTCCGCATTGACTCAAGATTTGGTTCCAAATGTACTGAATGCGTTTCCAGCACATCGTGTTTTGTCTTTGATGGAAATTGCGTGATTTCAGCTCTCAGTGTACAGACGTCAATGTCCAGCGGCAGTAATTATCAAACTCTTGTCAAAATCAGTTTTTTCCCATTTGTCCTACTTTACAATTGTGTCATAAATGTCGATTGGCAGCCAGTATTGCCTGGCCATCCATTTCTCACACATACTGCCCAACACTCAACTGACTTTTAGATGCCTCATTCTTTTTGACTCCACTTTACAGCCAATGGCCTATCGAAAATAATAGCTCCCGTGCTATTACACTCCTTTGTCTCCTGTCACTATCGCCCGGTAAGCGGTAATTGCTGTTTTTATTGTAGCCTCTTACAGGCTCAAGTGTAAACTATAGGGTAAGCTTCGCCACTGTGCTGCAAGCTTAACCGCATGACTGGAAATATTTGTTCACTCTCACAGCGTCAGACAGTGATCCTTTGAAAAGTGAAAAATATAGAACACCAGAACATATTTTTATTACACAGTTTTGTTTATTACGTTTTGACATCCAAGTCTGGCCTTTACAAAAAAATGACATAAGACCAGAAAACTGTTTAAATTGTGCATCAGTGATTTGTAAATGTTGCTGTCCACAATCAGATCAAACACTTTTATGTCGTTGAGATTAATCAGAAGAATTTTTATGATTTACATATTACCAATACTTATTATAGATATAGAAGCAGAATGATATTCTTATCAATGGTTCTCTGTGGAGTTATTTGGCCACGGCTGGCTATATGGAGCACTACTTTGAAGAGCACTTACTTGTCTTTGATTGAACACTATTCAACACTCAGTGGCAGAAGGGCAACAATAATGTTTGTATTTATCATAAAAAGGCAGAAAAGGAACATATTTAGAGCCCCAGCCACAGATGCAAGCCGTTTTCAAAACATAGAGTTTATTTGCGAATGTTCTCTATGAAAAGTAATTAAATCCCTCAAGAGTACTTTAACATAAAAGAATATTTATCAAAATATCTAATAAAATAGATAGTGGGTAAGGGTTACTCACTGAAAATGTGTTTAGTCAGGTGGTATAATATATTACTAAAAAATATTTCTCAAACTTTTTACTTAGATTTACTTTTGTCATCACCATGCTGCTGCTCCATATTGGTATTCCATTTATGTTGTTATTGTTTAAGTTATTATCAGAGGATGCTAGACCCAAGGCTACTTTGAGTAAATCAGTATTTTAAGCTTCTCTTTCAAAACAGTGGCAGCACTTCCCTACAAATCTGTCAAATTGCCAATGCACAGGGTGTATTTAGGACAGTCTACAGGGCCTTGTGTAAGGCAGGCCTGTGTGTGTACTCACTAGGAAAGGAAGTAACAGTTTAACTACTGTATTGATTTCAAGAGTGCTAAGGGGTTTAGGCGTCAGTCCGAGGAAATTGGGGGGGTAAAAGAAAAAGGAGTGGGGCTCATCCCTGGTTTTAGCACGCTCAGCTTTTCTCCCCGGCCAATGCTTGATTCAGTGGTAAAGATCTGCGGTTGCCCATTGAAGTTGTACAACTGCTGCATTGAGTACTGTATGGCTCCGTGCACTCTGCAGTGCTCTATTGATTGATGTGTGAAGAGGGATTAGTGGGTGGAGGGAGCGGAGGAGATTTGGGGTGGGAGGGAGGGGTCAGCAGAGTGACCACAGGCAGAATTGTGGATGCAGCATGTGTACAATAAAAGAGAGGCAGATGTCACATCTTTGGTAAGGCCAAGTCAGACACCCGAGGGTGATGCCCTGCCTTTCTGTAAACGCTGATTTCTTTGGCATGCTTCTGATATCAAGCTGTGTTAGCAGTTAGTCAGAATGGTTGGGGGCCAGTAAGACCAGATAGATGACCTTGAATTACAGGCAGCTAAATGCCCCAACCGAGGCTGTTGATGCTTCAGAGCAAGCTCAAGAGATCAGTTAATGTCAAAATAAACCACATAAAACGTCAACACTCCTTCTAGTCAATCCACCATGCTTCAACTCTTTGGTCTGAGGGGGTGGAAAAAAATTACTTTTACCAGACAGATTAAAAAACAATTCATTCACCGTGACTTCTCTGACATTTCATAGATTTCCTGTCAAGTGGAATCCTGCTGACATCCATTTTGCTTCACCGGCAATTGTAAAAAGCAGCGTCCTGTGTATCCATCTTGTTGTGCTGTTTGAGCGTAGCATTCAGGTGGTTTCCCACTCTTTGCCCATCACTCGCTCCCTGCTCTCCCGTTGCTGTCCCTGACAGGTGGTGCCGAAGACAGGATTGTCATCGATAGGGAGTAAAGGGGCTGAATGAGTATTGGAGTGAAGGAAAATAGGAGGAAGAGGGCAGGAAGATGGGGCTTCAGAGGGGTGGACATGAGGTTGGATTTGGGCCGTTCAGAGTTAATGGGATCAGACGAGGAAGAGAAAGGGATATCTGTGCTGGTTAATGTTTAATCCTCCACCCCCAACCCCTTGTCTCCTGCCTCAGGCTCCCGGCATCGGATAATCCTTAGGCTGCCTCTCTTCATCATCAAGGTGTCGAAGGGAAGTGCCTCTGTAAATATTTAATTGGCTGCAGCATGCCGATGTTAATTATGCGGGTGTGTCTTTCCTTTGCTTTGCTCTCTGCCCCAGTGCTACAGACTTCTCTCCTCCTCCTCATAGGGGTGCAACTCCGTCTCTCCCCTTTCTGCTACTATTAACACCAATACTGCTATTGTCACCTTCTACTACTGCTGCTGCAACAACTGTAAAACTACTGCACTGTTGCTGCTGCTGCTCCACAACACACTGCAATTCCATATTCCACTACAGCTTTTCTTATTTCTCAATGACTTTCTTTTTGGGGACTCAACCCAGCTATCTATTTCACCTCTGTCTTCCAACCTTGTGCTGTGCCTCTCTGCTCTTTTCAATTTCAAAACCATGGCAGCCTCCCTTAAAATGGATTATTGTTATGTGTTTCATTACAGCCGCCGCTGTTATTCGTCTTGACGCCAGTAATGCTTTCAAATGTAGCTTTGCCTCCTTTCTCTGTTTATTTGATCGTCAAGGGCAATGCCAACAGATGAACTGTTCAACTATGCAGGTTAAAGTCTCACAACTCAACAGAGCTCTGCTCATAAGTGTCTGCCAGTAGCAAGTGCAATTACAAACAGGCGCATGTAAAAGTCAAGAGAATACAAATCATATAATAGATGTGTCATGGGTACTGAACAAGCAGCCTTGCAGCGCTCCAAAGACACATTGCAGGAGAGCTGGGAGACAAACAGTGGAAATAATTATTTGAATGTCCACCTATAAGCTAACAATAGATACAGCGTTATCCACAGATGAGCAGAACAGGTCCTTCCTTTTGTAGGGTGTTCATTATAACCGCTGAACCTTATTGGTGAATTAATGGTCTTCTAGTCTAGTGTTTTCCTTTATGTAACTGTCCAATGTTATTCTCTTAAAAATGGCAGCAAATCTAGACCCAAAGCTCACTGCTGTGTGCAGACAAAGGCTTCACAGGATCATTTGGACAGAATACAAGTGTGTCTTTGTGTGTGAATGTGTGTTATGTATGGACGCGGGGGTTCCTGTTTTGTGCCAAATCAGCAGGTCATAGCAAGGACAAGAACTACCAGTGGCCATGACAGACGGTATGAGCTGTAGACAACAGTGGGCAGGACATTTGAACCAACACCAGGGGCCACTGCAGTGTTTCCCACCAACACTGTTTGATAACGTTATACTGTACATCATCCCTTTATTCGTACTCGTAAAACTTGTGGTTTTAAACAGGCTCAGGATTGTTTTCACTCACTCAAACAAATCCATTTTTGTTTTAGTAAAGGACTGTGCCAAAGTGGTTAAGACAAAGAGCTTTCTTTTGGCTTTCACATTGTGTTTGTGTTTCCACATTTAGAGTCTGCAAGGTAGACGGTGGTTAAAGCTTCCATGTTGGCAAGAAGCACACCCTCCTTTCTAGAGTGTCAACGGGCGAGACTCCTCCTGGGGGGTGCAGTTCATCGGGAGGGAAAATAGAAAAAGCTGAGCAACGGGAGGGAAAATGGAAAAAGCAGGATTTGAGATGGAGATCAATAAAGCCGAAAGTAGTCCAGGAATTGAAAGTGATGTCTGATGATTCTGTTTTGGCCGTGCAACCAGCACACTGCTGGTTCCCCTTTGATCATGTCTGCTGTGTTTGGTCTGCAACATTTTAATGTTTTGCCTGAAAGGGATACATTATATCAGTGGCGAACCGTCAGGGCCTTCAAGGTATTCAGAGAATACCCTGGAACACTGTTAGAAAAGAAAGCAACCAATCAGATCTTGTTCCGGGTCTCTGGGTAGAATATCCTTCAACAAGGTATTCTACATCCTTGATCGGATGCCCTGGCCGTTGCACTGAATGAGAGCCTACGTTTGGACTGACAGTCTGATCAACCAATCATATATTGATTTGTAGCCAATGGGCGTATTCTTTCAGAGTTCCCCTCGGTTCCAGGGTATTCTAGAAGGTCCGCTAGTTAACTGGCTCGAGACAGAAGATCTAGATAAATGGGACGAAGCAATTCATGCCGTTTTATTGTTTTTAACGTTGAAATGACAAGTGCAACAGGTGAAGATGAAGTTGTTGCACAATTGTTGTGAGTACCCTTTTCAAGACGACAATTCAGTGAAAAGACGGACATTATAATGCCGGGGGGGGGCTGGGTGTGTCTACAGAAGGTCCAGTTGTGATAGCCACGGTTCGCCACTGCATTATATGGATGACATCAAAAGTCCTGGGACACATGTTGCCATTCAGCCAGATGATGATGTTTGCATTGTGTTGTTTTTACACCCAGCGTTCCCACTCTCCCATTAATGAGATGTTTCCGAGGCCCACTTTCCATGCTGTTATCGGTGAAGCCATAAGCCATTTTCCTCCATGTAATATTTATTGTTTATTGCTTTGGCCAATTTTCACAACAGGATTTCCAGCCTGGTTGCTAAAATCAGCGTTAATAGATTAGGTAAGGTATGTTTATAAATTAAGTATTGCTGGCTCTAGACTTTTTTTATTTGAAAATTAGCTACAGCAATCATTAAACCGTAAAAGGTTTATTTTCCAAATATCTATTTATGTTGTCATTTGAATGTATTGCTTTCAACCTTAAATATTCTAATAGCTACTTCTGAATATAAAGTTTGTCAATTTTCCTGGAAGCTCGGGTTATATTCAACGTGGTCTGCTCTAGATTTCCGATATGATATTTATGCCAAAATAAAGTATAATTGCTATTCATACAATGCTAAGCTACCAAGGTGAAGAAAGGTCAGCTTTTGTCTCAAGATTGAGGTGGCCTTCCATCTCCAAAACACAGATGTATCTGTTGTTGTTTGGTATACACAAGCTGTTGATTATGTACAACATTTTCACTTTTTCTACTAACTCAAGCAACACTTGCACTGCATACTGAGCATCCAGCGAGTGACAGAGGTCACTAAGAGTGACAGTGAATACATCAGAACAGTGGATGCTAGGTATTCCGGTTCCCCCTGTGTATGCCAACACATTTGTAAATCCCACAAAAAATCTCACATGGGATCGGTGTCACAATGAACTCAGACAAAGCTCCTCCGCTGCTTGTTTGGCTCTTCGATGAGTGTGTGTGCATACAGTATGTGTGCATGGCACGTCTGTGATTGGTGTTGTGTGTTTAACAGAAAGTGTGTGCTGAATGTGTCGACCAGGTTATCACGTTGAGCGGCGTCTGTGAGCAGAGGCAGGGTGATGCAGGTTTTAGAATGCGGGGTGCCAATGGAGCTGTGGAAATGGGAATTGAGTAGGGAAATGGGAATTGCTCCCTGCTGGTCCGTAACCTTCGCAATATTGTTTGAAGCATTCAGCGTATGCGTTCATCATTCATTCAATCAACATGTGTGGGTTGCGTTTGTGTCCCGATGGTTACATTGTGTGAGAGAGAGCGACTTCTCTCTATTTGTGTGTCTGTAATTGCGTATGTGGGGTAGTGTGTATTTATGACAGCATGTCACACCCGTCTCCAAGCCCCAAGCCCTGGAACGGAATTGAATTAACCTAAATAAAGTCTAGTGTGTAGCGTACAGAACACTTGAAAGGCAACAGCTGAGGGCTTGAGCTAAGGACTGTCTGAGTTTAAAACAGAAAGCACAAGCACAGTATAGGCAACATTACTCTGTTGTAAAAAACACAGATAAACGAAAGCTTGTGTCAGTTTTTAAACATTGGACACAATGGCTAATGTGCTACACCCCTCCTCTAAGGCTTTCAGAGAGAGGGAGAGGATATTGGAGCCAGTTCTGGGATCCTTGGCCGCCCTAGATAGCACAGCAGCAGTGGCAGCAGCAGCACCCATTAATGCGATTATAGCTTTTAGCTGAAGATTTTCAGGGCCAGTTTTCTTTAGAGGCATCATTAGTTTGTCCTCCTTTCTTCTTCTTCTCCATCGGTATGTCAGTAAACAAACGCACGCATTCACACACAAATGAGCAACAGAAGGTACTGTAACTGCTTATATCCAACCATGCGCAACACATGCAATGGTGCACACACAATCACACGCACATGAATATATGAATACACAAGCGTGCATGTAGCCCATATTGGCTGTGCCATAGCCACGCACACTAGCCAAGCCACACTACATTCACAACAACACACAGAAAAAGAGGCATAATTAGTCTTTATTTTGAGATGATTCATTATTATTTAGTGTCGTTTGCACTTCTCCGGACTTTCTGTTATGCAGTTTGAAAACCTTTTGATTAGCAATCCATGAAGTACATTATTATTCTAAAGCCTTTCTCATTATTCTTTGTAATCAAACCATGATTCCACAAAGACCCGTTTTTAATTCAAAGCCCACATTTCCTCTAGTGCTGCATTGCCGTCATTTTGGGACTCGTTGCTTTCCGGATTCCCAATCAGCATGCTTAACATGTTTTTGACTTTGTGCGGCTATTTAACAAACCTTGAGGTGCTTCTAAGCTCCTCACTGCGCCGGCTTCATTTCATAAAGTCACCATTTATTAAACCTCAAGGCTACACCTCGGCAAAAGCTTATTGGAGATATTGAGGTCATTTTACTGGGAGAGGGAGAATTGGAGATGGAGGGAAGACACAAGCCGAGGTACTACAGTACGTGTCATGCTGTGTTGTTGAGTTCAGACGGGTATAGCAGGTGTCTTATTAGAGAGCGGCCTGCCTCAGCAGGCACTTTCTCTGCCAGCATATAAGGTCTTTGGTTATCTTTGTTTTCTACCCAAGCAAGTTCACTAAAAGACTTCAAATTGTTTTAAAGTGTTTTTCTCACCTGAGTGCCGAAACACATCTCAAAGATGCCAAGTTCGTTTTTCCTCACCAACTAATGGCTCTCAGTGTGTGTGTGTGTGTGTGTGTGTGTGTGTGTGTGTGTGTGTGTGTGTGTGTGTGTGTGTGTGTGTGTGTGTGTGTGTGTGTGTGTGTGTGTGTGTGTGTGTGTGTGTGTGTGTGTGTGTGTGTGTGTGTGTGTGTGTGTGTGTGTGTGTGTGTGTGTGTGTGTGTGTGTGTGTGTGTGTGTGTGTGTGTGTGTGTGTGTGTGTGTGTGTGTGTGTGTGTGTGTGTGTGTGTGTGTGTGTGTGTGTGTGTGTGTGTGTGTGTGTGTGTGTGTAGGCAGGATGAGCATCCCTTCTGTTACCGTTGCTGTCCCTTCATTTCACGCTCCGGCAGCTCCGCGTGAATCCTCTTCCCTTGGCTCATTATCAGTGCTGTTCAATGAACGTGCATCCCACCAGAATGCAGGGTAAAACCAAATCATTATTCAAGAACGGGGGTCAGTGCAGACGTTGTGACTCTTTTGTTTAGTATATTTATTACTTTCCCTTCAGAAAGCAGAATGCAGAGCACATCTCCGCCCAACGTGATTTGGTTAGGCAGTCCTGACCTGAGATTGATGAACACCAGCGCCTGTTACCGTTATTTGAAGCTCATTGGTGTCTTTTCTCTTTTTTTCTTGGCAGCGTCCAGTGTGCACGGAGCAGAATTCGGACACCTGCCGGACAACATTACAGTGTTGGAAGGAGAAAGCGTCACTTTGAGGTAACTCCTAATCCCACACCTGCACCTACTAATTGCCTAAAAAACCATGTTGGTGTTTTCCACCCACCTGTCATGCCACCTGTTAATTACCCATTTTCTCTCTCAAAACTTCAATTAACCACTCCAAGTCAACATTACTTTCATTCCCTTTAATCCTACACCTCTTCAGATTTCTGAACAAATTCCTCTTTTAGTCACATTTTCCTCTTGAAAGAGGAGTGGGCCTTTCACTTATATCAAATGTGTTATTAGGAAGCCATGCACAGCTCTGTCAATAATTGTTAACATCAACATGTCTCTCACCATGTTGGAAATCAAAGGACCAGGACGCTGATCCATAATGTCATCAAGACGTGAAGCCTGAGGCTGTTTTATTGATGCTGTGGAGATGTTAAATCTATAAAAACGTACTTGGGTGTTTTCACACTGGGTGCTAAAATCACCTTAAATTCATTTACAGTTGAGTATAAGGAGAGCTGTGCATTAATGTTATATTACTGGCATTTTTTACCTTGTTTCTGGCTGTAGACAGGGTCGCCATCTCCCATGACTTTTGACAAATTGATTGGATAAGAGGCAGGACATCTCTTCGGTTGACCAATCACAACATAGCCAAGCAGCTAACCAATCAGAGCAGACTGGGTTCTGGTTTCTCAATGTCGAGTACACCTGCTGCAGAGCCACTATTTCAAGTATACTACGTCATCGAGTGGCGCCGAATGCTGGGCATTTAACATGCATTTAAACAGTCCTTCGGCGCCACTCGATGACGTAGTATACTTGAAATAGTGGCTCTGCAGCAGGTTTACTCGACATTGAGAAACGGCCACAGAGTGTGAAGAGAGTTGCTGTAGCACAAAGACCTTTTTGAACATTAAAGCATGGAGACAAGTCACTATAAACCTCCCCCTTTTACTGTTAAAACTAAACATATGCCACTTCTGGGTTTTCTACACAAGTTGCATACATCTACAGGTTTGGACCAGTTCCACCAAATGATTATTATTTTCTGAATGTGTGTTGTATTTCATTTAGTTTAGTTTTAACATTATACAGTAACTCACAAGAAAAAACACTCAAAGATTTGATCAAAGCCTGAAAAAAGATATACCTGTTGTGTATTGCTGAAACATGTTTTCCTACTTTGCTTTTGTTAACCATCTCACAACGCCTCTGGCTTGTGTTTGGGTGTCCCCTTGGGAACCACTGCTTAAGAATTGTACTATGAGTTTAAATTCAGAAAGCACTACAGTAGAGATGTTACGGCATATTTTGTAATGACGGTCTGCACAGAACGGCCGAATGCTAACAAACATTAGACTATAGAGCTTTATAAATAAACTCTATTGTTATGTAAAATCACTTCCGCCCAAGTTGGAAAAATACTTGCGCTGTGCTTGAGACAATGCTGTTGTGTTGGCTTTGATGTGGGCCATTAAGACATTTGATGTTATTATGGTGCTCATTTCCTCTTGGCCTGCAGTCATAGAGCAACATCATCAGTGCAGAAGTGATTAATTTTAAAAATAGATAATAGACGGTCCACATATAATGATTTTTAATGGTGGGTTTTCTTACTGTATCGTCTCTTTATTTAAACCCACCGGCAACAAACTGAATTTTAATCAAATAATATTCCCTTTTCATTTCCAATATTTCAAAACCTGTTAGAAGTGGTCTTCCCTCAGGTCATGTGTCCACCTGAACGTCAGCCCAGTGCCTTGTTGCCTATTTGTAAAGGACTTCCATGCTTTGCTGCACTGTGGCTGTTATGCATTGTGGTGTCAGTGACTTGGCAGGTGATCTAAGATCTACCTCAACCGTGATATTTATCTGGGTCTTATCAATTAAACATGAGGACTACAGAGGCATGTCCTCGCAGCTAGTTGAGGCTGGGTAAGGACATCTAGTGGCCGAGGCAAGAACTGAAGTCACACCTGTGGACTGTGGTTTGGAAATAGCCACAATCTTTAAGAACAAAAGTAATGAATTAATACACTTTCATCACCAACATCATAATTCACTCTTTCATTATTTCCACTAATGTTTCCATGTATTGCCATTTAATCTAATTTCATTTTACAGCCACTTTAAGGCTAATGGCCAGTGGACAAACCTCTGGACTTGAATGTACCTTGGACTGCATCCATTGGTAAACAGACAATGTTACAGACAAAGTAACCCAGCTGTTAAAAGAATAATGGACAACCATTTCAATGCGTTGCTTGCAAGCTGTATTTTTGTAAAACTGATCTCAACCACCTTTTTGTATAATATGACCCATTTTTCTCCATCTGTGTAACAGGGGTGATGGATATTCATTAGCAACTGGCTGCAGAGAAATGGAGGAAAAACCAGAAAAATATTATTAGTCTACTCTAGAGACATAACAGATGCAAATGCTTGGATACAGCACTGGGCATGAGGGGTCCATGAGTGGTATAAGTAGTTGAAAAATATGTGAATCATATATTATGACCTTTGCAGTCACTGTATGTGCACATAATTGAACTCCTATAGGATATTTTTAAAACAACATGTTCTACAGCAACATGATAAAAACGCCATCACTTCTGTATCATGAGTTATCTTTTCTGAGAAGCTTTAAAATCTTTATGGTGGGTGCAATAGTATAACTAATTAGATGTTTTAATTTGATAAATCACTAATTTGTTTGTGTTTACTTATTATAAATGTAATGATAAAACACCTCAGCACTGTTTAGGGTCAACCTACACATAATGTAATGCAGGCCTTTCACCTGTTAATCGCTTCCTGTCCCCTCACAGATGTCGGATCGACGAGGAGGTGACCCACAAGGCCTGGCTGAACCGCTCCAACATCCTGTTCACGGGGACAGACAAGTGGTCACTGGACAAGCGTGTGACGCTGGCCAACAGCAACAACAGTGACTTCTCCATCCACATCGACAACGTGCAAATATCCGACGAGGGGCCTTACACATGCACCTTCCAGGCCAACAACAAGCCCCGCATCGCCCATGTCTACCTCATCGTCCAAGGTGAGCCGCTGAGTGGAGACCAAACAGGAATCTGTAATAAATGTTTCCAACTGCTGGCTCCTTTCCAAAAACGATCCAGAGCATGCTGATTTGATTGCCAAGGCAACTGCTAAATAATATATGTGTGCACCGATGTTAGTGTAAGCAGCCTTTGACAAAAGCTGAATGGCTTAATTGGTAATTCATATGAGCAGTGCTGTCTATTGGATATGATTGAGGTTTGACTTCAGGGGAAGCAATTAAGATTTCCTATGGTTACATTTCAAAGTTCCTTGTCTGGTAAATCATGTCTAAATGTATGATAGCAAACTTAGTAGTTACTGCTTTTATGATGTTTGAGTATCTATGGTTGGTAGTTATAGTTATATCAAACGGCAAGTATATGATTCAGTCTGAAAGCCAATGCTTGTGAGGCTACAGCCATTGGCGCTTCTAGGGGGGGACAAATTGTAATTACATTTTAAAAATGGTTGACACAAATTCTGTAACAAACACATTTTTGGGATTTGTTGGGGCAAAATGACTTTAAACTGAACACATTTTTTTTAATTTGTACCGCAATAAATGTGCCCCTCTCCTCAAATAACTGGCCCCAGTAAAAGTGGTCTCAAACCGCCACTGGCTACAGCACAGCCAGTCTAGTGCAGGTGACAAATCACATTCCCATTATTTCCATGTAGCCAGTTAGGGTTATGTGTCTGTATAAACAGAAAGATATTCAGATGGATGAGGATGTGTGTGATGGATATGAGATACACAGGGGGGTTGTCCAACTGCCTGACTAAATAACTGACGATTCAGGACCGCGACTGAGGCTCAGTCATCAAGTCAGCAGCTAAGTGAGTGAGAGTCTGGCTGATCCTGAGTGACATGATGTAGGGGCGCAGACCTGCCCAGAGGATGGATCTCAGACCTTTTCCTCCTGCATGTGTCAATTTGCATGCATATTTTCGACTGTGTGTTGGTCAAATTGCACGAATACATCACCGGGAGAATCAAACTTTTAACTGAATATATTAGGCTGTGTTCTGTTGGAATGAAAACACAAGAGCTGGCTCACAGCTTACAGTGTACATGTGGCGGAAACAATGTCAGCTGCTTACTAACAGTGTTTTCACATTGCACTGCAGCCAAACAAACAGTCATGTCTGCAGGGTGCAAAGCTTGGCACAGATGACCATATACCTAATTCCAAGTCGCCTGCAGTTCCAGCCCTAGCTTGGTATCTCACAAAAATAATTACACCCTGAAGTCAGTGCATCAAGCAGGAGCAGCTTCAGTGCCACTCCAGTCTGTGCTTTATCGCTGCAAGTATTCAACTCTAGTAAGATAAAGAAAAATAGGATCCTCGGTAGATGCCTTGCAAAACAAAAAGCAATCTCAGGGCCAAGCTCATTAAAATAAATGATAATGGGACATTTAAATTCAAGGGCCATCTTGTTATCAAACTAACTACATGCATAGCACTCCAACACTTTGTGGGTTTGGGGCAAAGTGGCCATTCGACTTCAAAGTAAAAATGCACACGATCAGTTCTACACATTCTCTTTTTTTTCTTTAAAGATCAGATCTGATTAGATGTCAGGAGAAGGAGATTTTATTGCCCTTTGCAGCAAATTACAATGCAGTGCATCATAAGTAGACGGACAAGCATATTGTTGCACAGTTCAGTAAGCACTCAGGCACAGATCATTAATCAGCTGATTGCCTCTCTGTCTTAGGTGCAGGGATTTTCAGTATACTTTAAACACCTTAATAGGCTGTAAGGGCATATCTCATCAATAATGTATGAAATGAGAGGGGATTTTGAGGTCATATTTTAATAGCATGATCTTGTTTTTCAGTGCCCGCCAGAATCGTCAACATCTCGAAAAACGTGTCTGTGAACGAGGGAGAGAATGTAAACCTCTTCTGTCTGGCGGTGGGTCGGCCTGAGCCCACCGTCACCTGGAAAGACCAGAAATGTAAGCTACCCCTTCCTGTTTGCTTGTCTTCACATCCAGAAATCTCTTGTTTACAGCTTCACCTTTATCTCCATGCCTTCACATTCATCCCTTCCCCGGGTCTGCCTTAGCGCTTTTATTTTTTTACCCCTGTTTTTCTTCCTAAAGGCTTATCAGCATTCAGCTCATATCCACATCTTTATCCCACATACCTGTGCCATAACTCTTAAACGCAGCTGTTTAGTCTGTCCTAAATTTATACTCTCCGCATTTTCCCAATGTCCCAATGTTTTGTCCCAAATAACCACACATTATACCTAATTATCCCCACCGCGCCACCTGTAATCATCAGCATCTGTCTTCATCCACCCTGTCAACCGGCACCATGAAGCCAACCTACGCTAACAGCCCCTTTTTGCATTAAATCATCTATTTTTAGCTTCCATCATTTTGGGGAATCATGAGTTGAGAGTTGTCAGGCTGACGGATGAAGTCAAATCCATTTGATTTAATCAGCACTGCATTTATTTTATATTTGTTCCCATCTTTGTCACCACTTACGTCCAAAGTCGGGAAAATAAGCATTACAGTGCCAGTCGAGGTGACATGTTGTTATTAAATGTAATGGCAGTGCTGTGTGAACTGTTTGGCACATAAAGACATTGTCCATGGACTGAATATAACATTAATCCATGACTCAATATTAGGGCTGCACGATTTGGGGAAAAAATCTAATTGCGATTTTTCTGACAAATATTGCGATTGCGATTCGATTTGCGATATTTGTTTTTAAGCGACCCAACGGAAGTTTATTGTAATTATATTTCCGGCTAGGAAGGTTGTATCAACGTGCTCCCATCTCTAGCACCCCCGCAGCCCGAGCTACGAGTGAAAGAACTAAACTTACATGAAACTTCCATTGGGTTGCTTTAAAGTCAAGCTTCAGTTTAAGATTCACCCTGTAATAGATGTGGAACATGTGATGGAGCATTACTGACCTGACTCAGACGGTTAGTTTCACCAAACCATCTGGAAAGCTCCATTGGAAGCCATTTGGAAAGGGCAGGCACTTTCAGAAGCACTTGGCAGGTGATTGGATCAATCTGTCTATCACCTTCTATCATGGGCCACTTCTGATTGGTTAACGATGGCTGGTACATGTGGAGCACAGCACTTCTGATTGGTGTGGATGACTGACACACAAGAAGACATTTTTTTTTTTTTTTTTTTAAAGATTTGATATCATTTCAAATCGCGATTTCGATTTCAAATTGATTAATCGTTCAGCCCTACTCAATATTCCTGAATGTGTTTTACTTGCTCATCTCTTTAGACTTTGGAGGCTTTTACAATTCAATGTTTGCTATTCAGTTTGGTTTAAATAAACAGGAATACATTGCATATTGCATGAGCTCCATGACCTCTTTGTTGAAATATGAACTAAACTGTATTTGCTCTGTGAAATATGGCCATGTGTGTGGAGAAAAGTCCAAAATATCTTAGATTGCGCTTTTGAACAAGGCAGATGAGAGATTTATAACAAATCAAGGGTTATTTAAGACTTTTCCGTGTTCTGAAAATCAAATAATGAACTCTTTGTAAGGAGGATGTTGCATCGATGTCACAAAAGTCACGGTTGAAGCATTTCTACCTCACAACAGTATTGCCTGAGTTGCAGCCTGACTACAGCGGCAGAAGCTCAGATCAAATGCAGCACCGAGACAGCAATAATAAATAGGTCAATGTGGACATCTTGTCAACAAGCTGTGATTATTGTTGGGCGAATAAATGAGCAACCTATACTGTACTGCTGTACTTACTGATAGCTTTGGGCTTGCTCAGAGGTCTGTTCCTCCTCCGCTCTCCCTGGTCTGTCCCTGAGATAGTGTGTGCAATGTCCTTCTCTGCACAGTACAGTGTTTGTGAACCTACACAGTACCTTAGGCAGGGACAAGCCCGTAGTGATCACTGACACCCAAAAATACATGAAGTAGAAAAGTAAAGCATGCACAAGCACACACCTGCAGCACACCCACAACCTTACATCACAAACTCTGTGCGGCTGTTCTCATCTACAGCATTTCTCCTCTGTCAGCAGTAATCTTCCCTCTCAAGCCACCCCCACCATCTCAAACCGCCTCTCCCGTCTCCTCCCTCTCTCCCATAATAGCCCCACAGCTTGCAGCGAAAGAGATAGGGGATGCATTGCTATTCCGTGGGAGTCTGTGCAACCAAGCCATCAGTTGCAGGAGACCAGGGGCGGAGGAGAAAGAGGGGGAGAACTAGCCCAAAGAAACAGCAAGAAGCTGCCAGCCATCTGTCCCCATTACTCAGAGACTGCATAGAGAAGCTGCAGCGAGGGGGGGGTTGAGGAGAACAGTATATGTTGAGGTTGGGTGGAGAATCTGGTGGTGGTGAGGTAAGAGGAAGAGCAACCCCTTTGAGGCGAGACAGAGACCTTATTAGAGCGTTTAACCCTTTGCAACTTGTCCACAGTTCCCAGAGTCACATACAGATAGTTTCACTTCTCTGCACTGAGGTCTGCAGGCACTGCCTTCTTCCTCATTGTAATCAGATACTATCTGTTGCACCCATTCACTGTCACTGGCATCCATCAATTGACAGACTCAAAAACATACAGTTGTGTGTTATTTAGTTGAATACACCAGCGAATAAGGGCCCCATCATTTGATGTCCCATCTGTTAAAACACACGGGCACACAAGCTTAGCATGGATGGATGCTTGTGGTGGTGAGACGAGTAGGAGGAATGCACTTTCACTAACAACTTGATTATGATAAGTGGAAGGGAAACTTCTGCTTCAATGGAGAGTCAGGACTCAGAGAGACACGGGACGAGCAGGAGTTCTGATGTCAAACACTGGCAGTTTATTACAAGCATCGGCCGGAGAATTCATATCACAAGTCACAGCAGCAGAAAGTTCTGACTGCTCAGGTGGGTTGCCATGTCAATTCTGAATCCCTTCTCCCTTGGCAGACCTTTAAAATAGCTTCACTCAGAGTCAACCCATATTTTGGGGGGAAGGTGTACGTGACCACCTGGAGACACTGAATTACTTATTTGACTTTATGGCTCTTGTGACCGAGAGTTGACCGGTCACAAAACTCATAATGTCAGCAATAGCTGACAGTTCCCATTCCCTAAGACAGATAACAGACTTCGGCTTCGTCGTAAAACGTTAACAGCCCGAAAGGTCAAATATCTTAGGAGTAAGGAGAATTATTCTTTGACACTTAGGAGTAAAGACAAAATTAATCCCTAACAATAAGCATAAAGAAGTATATGCCTTTGACAATGAGTGTATAGGCTGTTAAAAGATGTGGGTGTTTGTGTGCATCCATCCACAAGCTTGAATCATCGACAAAAGTAGGATTGAAAAAGGAAGGTAGAGTTTGGCAAAAGCTAAGCAGTCACCAGAGCCAAGCAAATCCAAAATAGAGATGATTCAAAATCAGTGTGTGTGTGTGTGTGTGTGTGTGTGTGTGTGTGTGGTTTTATATAATAAGTGGACTGGATGAGAGACAGGTGTGGCTTGATGAGAGAATGCATTGCAGGTGCGCAGCTTGAGTGTGGAAATCTGAAGATTGGAAATGTTAGGAAAGCGTTGCCAGAAAGTTCTCACAAGTTTATTTACTCCTGCTGACATTAAAATGAAAAAATAAATTCACCACAAAATATTCTTGTGCTCTTTTTTTAAATGTAATGCTGTCTATTCTAATTAGTTAGCAATTTGAGGCCTCAGTTTAATTACATTGCTCTCATATGTTGGTCAATTTGTGAGCAGAAAGAAAGCCAGAAAAGTATGTTTTGCTTCCTTGCTCTACACTTCAGTTATCAGAGAAACAAGCGAATCGTTTTGGAGAGGAGAAGACCTCTGCAGATAATTACACTCTCAGCTCATCCGAAACATCTGGATCTTCAGTTATCAGAGAAACAAGCTGCAGCACCTCCACTCATGTTCTCCGAACTGCAATGGAAAAACACAAATGTATAACATGAAGCAGCTTCAGTCAATGTTTTTGTTTTGGAGAGGACAAGACGTCGGCAATCATTTGTCTACCGGTAAATTCCTTCTTGGTCAGGCATTAATAAAAACAAAACAAATGTAATTGTTTAAAAAATGTAAGATAACCCGTCTGAGAAAACTGAAAGCTATGGACTTAATTTTAGCAGGTGGCTTTTCTGGTTTACATCCTGCTTCATTTAGCTCAAGTAACACACCATTTCAGCATTTTCCTCGTCTGAAGGACAGATTTGACAGATTCTAAGGACACCCATCCATCTCTGTTTCAACCCAACAGACCTCTCTGTCTGGATGGTAGTTTTTGTAATGGAAATGGATAAGAGGAGCCGAGAAATCAAGTGCACTGATGATCTATTGAGGCTCAAAGTGCTGCCGTGGAAATAGAGCAGGGCAGGGATGAACCCATGTCGCCCCCCTCTCTTCTCAGGTGCAATCCAACTATCTCTGGTGGTCAGGAGTCTAGGCTACTTCAAAAGCCATAAGTGGTTGATGGAGATGTATTTTACAGACCATTGTAAGGGTGCTAGGTCGACTCCAGTCAGATATGATCTCTGCTGGAGAAAAGGTGTAGAGAGAGAGAGAGAGAGAGAGATATTACATCACACATGGTGCTGAGGATTACAAGTCCATGAAGGAACCATCCACATCCAAACCCAGCTTGACATCTCTCTGTTTCCCTCTTCATGTTGCTGTTTTCTCCTCTATCTTTATATCTGGGTATCTGTCTGACCGTCTTGCTCGACATCTCTTGCAAATTACCACTCTCTGTGTATGTGCTCTCGAGCGGTCGATTGCTCTCATTTTTTATTTTATTTTTGGTTTTTATTTTTTGGAAGTAATCTGTATGATTATGGCTTGATGATTGTCTCACTTTTAAATTTCATGAAAATAACCTGCTTAAAAAGCTGAGGGTTAGGCTAGGGTTCTTCTACAGGAACAAGTCCTGTTTCTCGCTTGAGGCCAGGAAAAAGCTACTGTGACCTTTTGACCTGTGCTGGACTATGGTGATTTGTTATATATTAATGCACCTGCCAATTACCTGAGCAAGTTAGATGCTGCGTATCACAGCGCACTGAGATTTTTGACAAATTGTAAAGCACTTACGCATCACTGTACCCTGTATGCCAAGGCGGTTTTGCCATCACTTACTGTACGGAGCCTCAGTCACTGGTACTTTTTCATTTACAAAGCCATGTTGGATAAACTACCATCTTATATCTGCTCCCTGATCTCTCTGCGCATTGAAAGTACTTATTGCCTGAGATCGCATGCTGTGGTTTTATTAAATGTGCCAAGTGCTCGGACTGTCTTAGGGAAGAAAGCTTTTAGATGTGCAGCTCCACTAACATGGAACAG
This sequence comes from Pseudochaenichthys georgianus, assembly GCF_902827115.2. Taxonomy (NCBI): domain Eukaryota; kingdom Metazoa; phylum Chordata; class Actinopteri; order Perciformes; family Channichthyidae; genus Pseudochaenichthys; species Pseudochaenichthys georgianus. The sequence goes on from NC_047518.2 coordinate 34,472,942, forward strand.
TCTGCAAAAGGAATGGAAAATTACCAAGCTAGTACCACTACATGTTTTTAAAGCTCGGTTGGATGCTACAAAATCAGATGCTGTTGGTACCTGTACATGTGGTTAAATATGTAAATTGTAATCCCTGTACATGTTGCTGTATGATGTCCTTTTGTTGTTCTGTTGTTTATGTGTTTATGTCTTCTTGTGGAACCTACTGCTGCAGGTCTCCCTTGAAAAAGAGATCATTGATCTCAATGGGATTTTACCTGGATAAATAAAGGTTTTGAATTGAATTTTGAATTGAATTGTAACAGGCCTGTGTGTTCTCCAGTGCTAGTTGTCTGATTCGATCTATTTCTCCACTTTCCCCCCCTGCATACCGCCTCAGCTCCCCCCCTCTGGCGAAGTTGGCTGCTCTGCTTACTGTACTTGACAGAGACGTCACACGAGAGCTATATTTATTAAACTAATGGAATGAATGAATAACATTGCACCCACCCCACCTCATCGCACAGTGCCCTGCACTTTCTCGGGTAACAGGAACAGACGTTGACGCGCGCTGCTCAGCCGCTGCCGCAGCAGCTGCAAATACTCGTTTCCAGCTCAGTAGCCACACTAATAATCCTCCAGTATAATCTCCAATTAGAACCGCCGCGCTAATCTCTGACAGGAATAATCATGGCGTTTAGCGTCTTTTTTGTGTGTGTTTGCGTCGGTGTTGCTCACAAACGTGCTCAGGGAATTTGTTTGTGTTTGTGAGGGGAAGTAAAGGTCCACTGACTGACGGTGGTTGTGTGTATGTTTAGTGGGCTTTGAAAGGGGAAAGTGAGCCGCAATTTAAGAGCTGGATCTCCTTGTTAGTAGTGAGACTATGTATGATGTCGTGTTCCACAGTCTGACTTCTTTAATGGGGTAAAGGGGAGAAAAAAGAAGAAGACCTAATGGTTTCGGAGGCTGTGAGACAGCTGGCTTGCAGGGGGGGTGCACCCTCACTCTCATTCCTCTTCTCTCTGTTGCTGCCGCCGATTCAATAACACCCCCAACATCAATTCCCTCACATGAAGGAGCAATAACTTGTATCCTGTCTCTTTGACTCTCCCCTCTGAAGAGATGTTGTGGCTGTTTGTCGCTCCGAGGAAAAAAAAATGAAAATGCTAGACTGACTAATTTGGTTTTGGGGCACCTGGGACTTTGTCAACATCAAATAACAGCCAAATATTCTTCTCAATACGTAATGTAGTGAACGGGTCATCCCTGTTGTGTCCACTGCCTGGAAGAAATACTTACAATCTCCCCTGACACTATACAAGAAAATGGCATATCATATTTACTTACAACATGTTGACACAAATATGTTTATTATTAATTTCATGTTGTTGTTTGGGTGGTCCAAATGATGAATAATGATTCCAATCAACCCATCGTAATTACAAGTTAACAAACTGAGAAGACATTATTCAGTTCATGAAGTCAAACATGGATTTTTATATTTTAGATGTATACTTGCCTTGTGATACATCATTTGCTAACGTATATCAGGATATCGATTTCCAGCATATCGCATATACAGTATGTCAATATTGGAATATGTACATCTAAATATAGATTATATAATATTGTTATCTGATATGTATTGGTGCCTCCCCCATGGTCTTAAAACCATCTGAGCTATAGTTTTGTCAGTCCCCCCCGCCGCAGTATCTCAAGTGGTCAACCCTAAATCAGTACCCGGAATCACCTTGACATCTGCGTTATGTCCATAGATGGGCTGGTGAGTGACGGGGAGTTCCTGGACATCACAGAGATCAAGAGGGAGCAGGCCGAGGACTACGAATGCATCACCAACAATGGAGTGTCTCAACCCGATCAGCACAAGGTCAAGGTCACGGTCAACTGTAAGTATCCCTCTCTGCGCCTCGCAGCATCCCAGTGGTGGTAATTCAAGTCACACTGGACCTGCTGTGTAATAGCACAATGATGTAGTCATAATATATGTTAATATGTTAGTTTCATCATTATGTATGAGCTTATACATCTTAATGTTGCTCTCACCGGGGGATTATCAACCTTGTTTGCAACCCTGTGCTGGCCCGACTTGACTTCCCGGTGAAGGCAGATGTATACTAATTGCTGCCTCCCTCCTTCTGTTTCTCCATTGTTTTCTCCCTCGCGTGTCCTGCCAGACCCTCCCATGATCACAGACATGAAAAACATGCCAGTCCATTTGGGTAAAACGACCATCTTGCGCTGCGAAGCCATGGCAGTCCCACCAGCCGCCTTCGAGTGGTACAGAGACGACCACAGGTGAGACAATACACGTTTTGTCTCCATGGTCTATGGTCCTTACCAAGGTGAACTTTACACACAAAATGAAGTCTCCACAGAGTCCAGAATCCATCCAATGCCAGCCTTCAATTTTAGTTTTGATGTTTAAAACGTATCTTCTGAAATGATGATAGTTCTGCTCAGACACAGTGTGGGGGCTGTAAGTTAAGAAGACTAGTTTTGCCCTATTTCACTCCGTGAATACTCGTTTTAAATGTCAAAAAAGCTGATCACATCCGTGTTGTCATTAACCTTTATGTTTTTGTGACGTTGATTTGACAATGTATCAGTGCAGCAGCACAGGAGTGTCTGGTTAATACAGTATGTAGCTTTTATGAGCCTCAATCAAATCATTGTGTTGCACCAATCAGTTGCCTGCCAAAACAAAAGAAAATATGTTAATGAGAACTGTTAAACTGTGAGTTCAGTGATGAGAGAGAAAAGGAGGGAACAGAACAGACATTTACCCGGCGGAAACTCATTAAACTTAGCCGCGACATCAAATCTTTGCAAAACTTATTTTCCCCTTCAGACATCCGGCTGCTGTCCTTTTACCTAACCTCTGACATTTGTATAGGTCAGAGATAATCATGCATGGTTTTTGCCATCGCTGAAGAAATATTAGCCGGTTGGAAAACTATTTGCTCTCTATCACTCACACATAATCTCTCCATCCGAGTTTATAAAAGGTCCCAGAGAGCGTAGGAAGAGTGAGGATGATCTGGCATCAGCCAAGGTACGATGCAAAAGTACTTAGACAAGCCTTTGTCAGCCAGAGAGAGCTGTTAATAGAGTCAAATGGGCCCCTGCAGGAGGTCTATTTATGGACTGTGAGATTTCACTATGAGTACAAGGTGAGGCAGAGCGAGAGTGTGGAGGGGGACTGTGTGGCAGGGTCGCTCTGGAGAGATGTAGAAAAAGCCTCTTATGCGGGCTGAGTCACTCGGTGTGATTTTTTTATGTTATTTCCCTTTTTCTGACACACTCTTTTTTTCCCCCTTCTTTTGCTTCCGCCCCCCCACCTCTACCACCCAGGCCGCTAGAGAGTGACAACACCTTGAGGATCAAAAACGAGAAGACGCGCTCGCTGTTGCTGTTCACCAATGTGACAGAGAAACACTTTGGCAACTACACCTGCTTTGCCTCGAACCGTCTTGGGGCCTCCAACGCCAGCATGCTGCTTTTTCGTAAGTTTTCAAATAGCAGTAACATTAGAACGCTCACATTTATCACATGTGACATACTCCCACAAAACGGTACATATGCAATGACACACTGTTTTTCCATCTGCGCCCTGTCTCATTTTCACTCTGCACAGCATTTCCTCAGCCGTCTCCTCCCTCCTTCCTCCCCATTTTCGCTATTCTCCGCCCCATTAAAGCTCTGCTTGCCTACATTACCGTCTCCCTCTCTCTCTTTAGTTCGTTCCCGCTCTCACCCTCCATCTCTCGTCCGTACACATTCCTGCATGCACACACGCTCGCTCGGATCTGTCCTGTTACCCAAGAAGTTGTCATTTCTCTCCAAGCCCAATTCACATTAACCGTCCCCAATGAGCGATTTCCCTTTCATTTCCCTTTTACCCCCCCACACCCACACCTCCCTTTAGTGCATTCAGCATTACCTTCTTAAGTGAGTCCTTCATCTATCCCCTTTCTTCTTTCATTCCTTTACCCATTATCTCGGCCAGTCTCCCTTCAATGACTCACTCCCTCGTCAGACCCATATATCTTCCTGCTCTCTTTTTCAACCACCGCTGCCACTTCTGTCAGACTATCTCTCCATCATCTGTCCTTCTGCCTCCTCTTTCCTCCCTAATCTCCTCCTGCCATCATTAGAACACAACAAACCCCTTATGGTCCAGGCATGGGAAATCGGAGCATAATCAGATACTTATGTGGCATTTCTATTCATACACTGTCCCTCACTGTCATTGTCTTTTATTCTTTTGTACCTCTTGGTTCACTATTTTAAAAAGTACCTCGTGTAGCACTTTCATATCAACAGCCCACTATCACGTCAAAATTGGCACATTATTGTAATTACCCTGAACAAATGATCCCATTAATGAGGCCATTGGCAGCCTGTACTAGCTCTAAGTATACATTTTTACTGTACATTATTACATTACAATTTGGAAATATACTAGATTGCCAATGGCCCAAAAGAGGAAGAGGTGTTTTTACATTTGTCTCTAAAATTATTATGTAATTTTTCTGCGTCTCACACAATTTGTTGAGGTTTTACTTGAATAACGTTGCCTTTTGTTTTGCTTTCTAGAGAGCCATTATCGGAATTGAATGGCTTTTTAATTTAAGATGCGCCATGGCAACATACTGAATTATTTAACTCAATAGACCCTTCTTACTACGGATACTTTGTCAGACACAGGTGTAGCTAATGAAATTAATAATGGTTGCATTGTATTGAAGTGTCTCATAATGTGTTTTCTGGCTGACTGGATTAGATTTCTGTCACACATAAATCAAATCAGAAAAATAATAAATGTTATTAGTTTTACCTGTGTTAGACAAGTCAAAATGTAAACCCTGAACATGTTAACTCAAGCTTCTCATCACTTTGTTATTTGAGATAAACCATGTGACTAAATTAAGAAATTCAATAGGCCTTTCTCCCAGTGTCAATTTAGACGTAACAAATAGGTGAAACTAATCACATTAATAAAGACTGTGTACCTCTACTACGTATGAATGCAGGCTCTGTGCCTTTCTGGCCCAGCCATTATTAAAGTCAATCATTTCACCTGTGTTTGACACGTCAAAATGTCTGCTCTGAAAGCCTTTAACGTGTAAACCCCAGCATGTCATGGCTTTGAAATGTGATATTAATATGTTACTAAATCAGGGAATTCAATAGACCTCTCTCACGGTGGTCATTTAGATGTGACAAATACGTGTAACTAATAACATTAATAATGGCTGTGTGCTTGTGCTGTGCATGCATGATCAGCTGCTTGCCTTCCTGATAACCCTACATGAGACTAATGTAGAGTGTTAAGCTATTGGAATATGGGAAATGTTCTACACCATATCACAGATGTAATACACAGGCCAATTTTGCCGAGGTATCAGAATGAGTTTCTTGCACTTATTTTAATAATAACTATAATAATAACCCATAATAATAATAATGCTACTAATACTACTATTACTGCTTCTACTACTACCATAACTACACACCTACTGTACAATTGTCTTTGTTCTTTTACATATACACATTGTTGCAGCCAATTTGATGTATTTTAATATTTGTATATGAAGGTGCTGTGATACTACTGAATTGACCTGGGCATAGGCGGGGACTCAGCCGATTTCAGGGTACAGCCTACTATTTGGGGAGGACACAGGTGCACAGCATTAGGGATTAGGAATCACCAGAGGGAAGCCACACAGTTTTTCAACCGTGCGTGTTTTCGCTTATTTTCTGTTTGTTTTGAGTTAATTTCGGTTTATTTCTTTATCACAGTTAGTTGTTTAGTTATCAGTTAATAACCTGGCTCTTGTTTTGCTGTCATCATCCTGTAATCCAAATAAACATCTTGAATGCACTCAAAGAGAAGACCTGATTTGCTGTCAACACCACGCGTCTGGAAAAGCTTCACACCATATCCCTCACTGGCAAATATTTGTTGTTCGGTTGCCTTTACACAAATATTCTCCCTTCTTTTGGTACGTTTTCGTGCAGGACCGGGGGCCATTAAGGGGCGAGGAGTCGGCCTACATGCAGGGATGAGTGTCGGCGTGTCTGTTTGGCTTTCCCTCTCTGCTGTTCTTCTGCTGAAGGTGTAAAGATGGAGCTCCACCTGGAAGTGCCCCTAAATGTCCCTTAAAGCCCCCTTCCCCCTCTTCCTCCCTCTCTCCCCCTCTACGGATGGAAGAAGGAAATGAAATTCTTTAATTACGAACCCATCACTGTGAACAAAAAGAATATGCATTATTCCAGGAGCCATTGAATCATTGCATCAAAGGCAACCCCATTAAGCTTCCGCCCCGCCCCCCGCCCCCACACCCTCAATTCAATTTCGAGGTCAAACCACTGTAATCATATCTTCCTCTCTTTCTCACACACAGTCTGTCTTCTCTCTTTTTGTCTCCCAGAATGCCTTGCAGATTTGTCTGACTTGGTACCCCCTCCTTACCGAGCTATCCCTTCATTATTACCACTGGGCTGATGTTGATAGAGAGTGTATATTAACGATTATTGTGTCTGTGATCAAAGAGAAAATAGATAATCTAACAACTGGACGATCATTGATGTAATATATACATAGACTAATGACTGACCTACAATGTTTGCCTTATGGGAACAGTACATAGCATCTCAATACTATGGTGGATATTTATGGAAATTGTAGTTATAATGTGGTACTGACGGTCATGTGACCTTTTGAAAAATTGTCCAGTTGGTTGCTATGTGAAGTGTCACCCTGTGATCACACACATCTACACACACACACACACACACACACACACACACACACACACACACACACACACGTACGTATGGCTTTTTACTTTTAACTGTGTAGCAGTGAAGCTGCTATGAATGATGTCAAATGTATTTTAAAAAAAGGGTGGGCGGTGAAGGTGTCAGTCTTAACTTCCCCTTTATGTAATTCGGGGGGTTTATACCAAGGTTTCGCATGTAGACCCCCTTACTACCCAAACCTTTTTAGCCCCTCTGTTCTACGTGCTCTGTCTAGTCCCCCATGCATCGCTATAGTGTTTCCTGCTCTGTGTCACCCCCTTCCTCCCCCAGTCTCCCTCCCCAGTGTAAATATATGCAGTACAGAGGCCGCGCCGGCGACCTCAAGTCGCCTGGTGCCGAACGACATCTCCCATCAGCCTCGACTACGCTCCAGTTTTCTGAAGCAGCAAGAGACTGTCAAGTGACAACTATATCTTCTGTTTCAAAGCTGCGACTTCATCCTCTTTGTCGCTTGTTGATAGCATGTACCGGTTAGAGATGTTCCTGTTGTGACTCCATTCACTCCCTCCCTCCCTCCCTCCCTCCCTGCACTGTGTCTGTTTACTCTGCAAGGTTACCTGCTTTTACTTTGTTGGTGTTAATAATAGTACAGATGATGATGATGTTAATAAGTATTTGAATAACTATGAATAGTAATTCCATGTGAGAAAAAAAAAGAACAAAATCTGATGGTAATGAGCCGTGCGTGGGAAACATAATTTTTGTACTTTGAGAAATCACACACATTGAACGACTACAAGAAAAAACAAACAAAAAAAAGACATGTAACATTTTTGAAGTGATGTGCTCTATTTTGCCATGACAAGCTTTTTAAAAACGCATTTGAAACAGTCTGAAGGATTATTTCATCAAGTCCAGAAGCAGTGAATGATGATGTCATTTATAATTTGTAACAGTTTATGTATTGGACTCTTTTTTGTCATGCTGTTAACTGCATCACCCACACACACACACCTACTGCATATTTGTCCACTTATCATAGTTTGTCTCTCTCCGACCAGCTAGATAAATGATTTGGATCCATGTCAGGCTCTGGTCGTGGCTGTACTGTAAGTCGGTTCTTGTTTGGCCAGACTGCAGGGAGATAAAGATGTAATTAGCCGTTACCTGTGGCTGGCTAAGTGAAGGAGCCTGGGCTCCACCTGTCCCTCCTGCCAGCCAGTGATGGCCCCCATAAATCAAGCTCAATCCTGCCACTGACAGGAATCCTCTTCAAGGACAAGCTCGCCGTGGTCCTCCCTTCAGTGTGTACCTGTGACATGCAGACATGGGCACTACAAACCCTCCATGGCACAATTATCCATCCACTGCCCCCGCACAGCACAAACAGTGGGAGGTAAGCCCATATTTCAATACTGTGGCACTCGACTCTCCACTGAAACACTGTTCCACTCACATGCAGCGACTATATGCAAATATGCCATAACGAGCCTGCACGGAGAGACGAGTTTCCCCCGGCTGAACCCTGCGACCTTAAAGGGAAATTACTCTGTATTGAATCAATTGTCTGAATGTGTTTTGTTTGATTTTGTTTCAAACCAGCAATAACCCCTAACTCTACAGTGCAAGAGGTATCAGATATGGGTAAAGTTGTGGTGTAATATCTGAAAAAAATCATATTAACAAGGTATATCAAATAGATCTATTGTTGTACTTCTACTGTGTACAGTACTCTGAAATGATTGTGAAGCTCAGTTTAAATGGCCCTTAATCTAAAACAATACATGTTGTACTCAAAAAAGTCTTACCCTCTGCGATGTATTCGGGTTGTCTCTGTGGCACACTGTTTGTGCATGCATCTTGTTGCTCCAAAAATAATGATGGATTACATTTCAAGCACAAGAGCAGGTTGTTTGGTCAATGCTTCTTTTGTTCTATCTCAGTCACTTTGTTAGCCTCCATATCTCGGTCATTGATGCTGTTTGTTTTTTCTTTGATTTTCCGCTCAAATATTCTATACTGTTCCATGTCAGCATCCCACTGGGTCTGTCGGTGGCATATAACATCTCTATGTACATAATCTGTCCTTGATGAAGAAAAATAACAAAAAATTGAAGAAAATGTCAAAATGTCAAAATGAAAACGGACACAAAAAAAAACCATTCTGTCATGTTTCTCCATGTGGGTTTGAAAAAAGCACGTCAATGTTCGTGTATGGGTGGATTTTGAAAAAAAAGAAACAAGCAAACATTGTATGTTGTGTTCATGGTTGAATGGTCCAGATGGATGGTGACACCGGCAATATGAGTGATTACAAACAGAATGTGGGCATTTGTACACACAAACAGCAAAAGAACATCATGAGTCATGGTGTACGATGAAACACGCTGGTGAGGAGGACTGGAGAGACAAGGAGGCGCAGATCCCCTGGGTGCTCAATTTGAGGGTAGAAGAGGATGCTGTTGAGAGAGCACCCTGCACAACGGGCCTGTGGGAGGATACCCTGACAATACAACAAAAGCTGAGAGCCAGGGGGAGATGGGATGACTGTGAACCCTCTAGTTAGAGAAGGGAGACAGGCAGGCGCTCATATTTTATTTCCAAATGTGGGCACTGTGGTCCCTCCCAGGGGACGGTGTACCACACACTATTTATGGTTGCGCTATGTAATGAATAGCATTAACATAGCCTTGATCGCAAACACAGTCTGGCCTACTTCAAGTGTATAAATAATAACCCAACTGGGGTTCAATGAGTTTCCGGTGATATAAACAAGACGTTTGCTCGGCCCCTAATTACATTTGGCGCGCCCTGATGAAAAAGTGTTGATTGGATTCTGCAGCTGAAGGTTATGATCTGTTTACTTTGTTAATAAGGTGCCACGAGGCTGTTGTTTAGAGCTTGCGAAACTAGCACATACAGTAGTGCCACTTTAACATACAGCATTGTGTGGCAGCCATACTGTTGTTCATGCGGAGATTTATTTCATTAACATGGGTGGAAAAGGAGTTGAATTTATTTAGTTGTTATTGAATGGCACTTTTTATTTTTCTTAACAAACCAGTGCAGTGTTAAGAAGAGATGTATTTTATTTTAACAGGGTTAGCCAAATACTTTGAAATACATTGAACAGTTTGAAAGCACCGAGCCTTTTCTCAACACATCATTGCCGAAGCAAAGACTGTAAATTAGCAAGAAGCAAAGCCCGGAGAAGGTATCAATGTACTGCTTTCTCCATTTAGTATGTGGCAGGCTCATGCTGTAGCTTTTCCTACAACACCCTCCCAGAACAGATCCCAGACCGACTTTCAATTCTGAATGCAATGGTTAATCAATACATTCGACCAAATGGCTTTGGAATAGAGCAATTTCTCCCGGCTTGCTTTACCAGGTCCCCAGAAGCTGAATTGATCAAGTGTCTATAGACCAGCCTTAGAACAGAGAGCATAATTCATCATGCCTGATACAAGACACTCCTAATTGCGCATCGATTTCAAACCCTGCTCTGAAACTATTTGGGCAAGCTGTAATGTCAGCTCAGTAAACTATATGTGTTCAGACACTTCAGATCCAGGGAATGAAGAATTAATCATTTGTTATTCTATTCAAGTCAATCCAGGCTGGTATTTTTTGTCTTTTCGCTACATAATATCGTGTTAACCGAACATGGTCCCTGGGCTGTCACACTCTGTGCAATTGAGTGTGTCCTGTCAGGTAACATTTCAGTTTATGACAGAGATTTGCTTGCATTTCAGTCAGTATTCTGTATCAAGAGGCTGGTTTGTTGTTATAAAGAAGTTGCGTCAGCGCAATATACAATAGAAAGAAATTATGATGTATATGTAACAGATTATAATTTTGTGACAAATGGCAAAATGTTTCAGCACCAGAGTCAGTATACAAATAAGCTATAGTATATACACAGTGATAATTATATATGACGATTATCGTTGCTCTAAATCCCCTGCTCACGTCCTTTACAGCAAAGCACGCCTAATTCCCATATATTATCCTAATTATCCATTGTTTACCAACTATCGACAGGCTCATTCGGGTCTCATGGGCAAAGTCCATGTTGCAAGTCTATTAGGGCCCAGTACTTTTCCATTACCCCAGCCAATGAGTGCATTAGTATACAGCAAGCTAGACAGGATTGTGACACGGATAGTCTCCTCAACAGTGAGCATGAGCACACGTCCGGTTCAGATTTGTTAATTGAAGTCGCATGACAGTTGCAGGAGGTTTAGATCAAGATTAGTGTTCATTAGATAGATGGATAGATGAATGGATAGATTGATAGATTGATTGATTGATTGATTGATTGATTGATTGATTGATTGATTGATTGATTGATTGATTGATATATAGATAGATAGATAGATGGATGGATGGATGGATGGATAGAGAAAAACTGAAAAGTTTACTTTAATTATTATGTATTATGTCAACAGATTTCACATAACTGTAGTTTAAAGCAATTATTTTAAGTTAAGATTAACATTTTAGGTTCAACTTAATATTATTGCTTTCAAGGACAAGCTTGCCTTGGTGCGCTGGTCCTCCCTTCAGTGAGTACCTGTGACATGCAGGCACTACAAACCCTCCATGGCACAATTATCCATCCACTGCCCCTAAACAGCACAAACAGTAAGCCCATATTTCAATTAAGATAGATAGATAGATAGATAGATAGATAGATAGATAGATAGATAGGTATATGTAGATAGGTAGGTAGATATGTATTTAGATAGATAAATAGGTAGGTTGGTGTAGGTAGGTAGGTAGGTAGGTAGGTAGGTAGGTAGGTAGGTAGGTAGGTAGGTAGGTAGGTAGGTAGGTAGGTAGGTAGGTAGGTAGGTAGGTAGGTAGGTAGGTAGGTGTGTTAAGTGTCAAGTGTGTAATTAAGAGTAGTTAGATTCCTTACACATATCATTCAGTTCAGGTGTTCTGTATATAAATTAAACCTCCGCTAGCAGCAAAGATGTGGAGCCGCAGAGACGGCAACCTCGCCCTCTTCCTCACTGCGACCAGATGGCGTCCTGTCAATCACTCACCTCTTTGAGGACGGGAGCGTCTGAATAATTAACAGCCTGCTGCACTCCGCCAGTCAAGCAACAGCGTCGTGTGCATGGACCAGGCAGCACAATGGAGACATCTCGCCCACCACGTCTCCCTTAGTCATTAAGTCGCCCACCTCACATCTCCAACATATAAAGAGTTCCATTACTTGGCCTCTCTGAATCACCAGCCCACGCCTGGCATTTTCCTTGTCAATCAAGCAAGGGGGTAAATATTGGTTGTGGTTCTGAGAACTGACAGGGGAAACTTGGATTTCTTTCACAAGTGAAAGCACCAACTGGTGTTTTTGTGCTGATTTATATAGCAGTTATATGGCGGCGGGGCTGCGCTGAAGTCATCGATGCGGCTACTACAAGTGTCTTATTACCATGTTAGGTGCGTCTGAGTCTGGGATACATGACAGGATGTATTATAGGGGCTGGTCATGGGCTTTGTGCCTCAAGAGGGCAATCACAGTGAACATACTGCAGACACCCTCACTGAAGAGTCATGGGCAGTGTCTAATTTGGGAACTAATAAGAAATTTGACCAGAAGAAAATCCCACTGTGTGTAATTGAGGGTATGAGATGGCTTAGGTTAGTTGAATATGGAATCCATCTTTCTTTATCTCCTATACTCACCTCTTCTTCTTCTCTTGTCAATTACTCCTCTCTCTCACACACACACACACACACACACACACACGGTACTTACACACACCTACATAGTGTTTCCTTCATCCTACCTGTCAAATTGCTGTCAAATGTTCTTCCCTCCCACCCCTCAGTGCTCGAGGTGTGCCTACTGCTGTTGCCTATATAAACAATGTGTGTGTGTCTAACATTTGTGTGCAAGTGTGTATTAAGCTCCACATTGAGCATGAGGAATTCAAGGGTTATGTGCAAATATCTTAAAGTGTGTGTCTGTGCGTTTGTGTGTGTATATTCTCTGTGCTACACAGGGCAGTCACATTGTTTTCCTTCATAACTCAAACAGGCATAATTACAATTTTTCAAGATTTCATCAATGTAAACACACAAGATTGAAAAAAACAATGAAAGGAACAAAACATTTGTCTTCACCCCGACAAATGTTTCCTGCTGTGAAGCGATGATTGTACTTCTTTTTGATTTGTTTTGTTGCTGAACTTGTCTTCTTGGCTTTTATTTTTGGTGTCTTTTCAAAATCCATGAAGTGGAGTAAAAAATCATATCAAGTGGAGGGAGACAAAAAAACAGAACTCGCTATGTGTGGTTTGTGGAAGCGAGGCTCTTTTGAACCTGCGGTTGGAAAGGAGGCGAGGTCAGCGAGTTGCTTCGGCTTGATGTTGGCTTCCTGCTGCATAAAGAGCCTCTGTCTTTGTTGTGTTTGCAGGTTTGTCTCAGATTTTTTATAAAAATGTCTGAATGTTTGGTTTGATGAGGCTCTCAGAATAAATGGCTCTTATCAAACCACTTGCCAGCTAATTATTTAAATGCTATTAGTGGGTGATAAGTTCATGATAGATCTGCAGTCATCTATAATCTTAAATGTGAAAACACGTAATTTTGAACTCGTTTGTCAGGAAATATTTTGATTAACGATAATGTTGTCTTGTGATTAGTGGTAATTTCTTACAACCAGCAGGAAATGTTCTACTTGTCATTACAGCTCCACATGTTAAGTCAATTATTGTCAATCACACCCATAATTGCTTTAGGATTTTGCTCGTATTCATTGCAAAACACTTAATGCATAGAGTATTCTGTGTACATTAACATGTCCACAGAAAATGCTTTTATTAAGTCCGTCGCTAAATCGCTAAAATGGTTTTCTGTACTAATATTTGTGAAACATAAAATTAACAATATTTATTCGTCTGGTTTAAACCCCACATAAAAGACCTTACCCAAAAAAGCAATAGGACAGGTTAACATGTTTTAAATGCTTTAAGTGAAGATGCTTGAATATTTAATAACACTAGACTTTTCCTTGCATACATGCTGTGATGTTTAATGTAAGTACGTACTGTAACGATGCAACCGAAGGGGTTGTATTTGTTAGATATGCATGACATAAACCAAACAATCCAGAATTGTAATTTTAAAGGCGATTAGAACATCAGAAAGTAATGAAGTGTTTATTTAACTGATGCCCTCGTATTTTGAATACTTCTCTTTATAAAGTATGTGATATCTTTGTTTATATTAGTTCACATATGTAGCTTTTTTCAGAGCACCATGACTTATACATAAAGGAACGTAAAGTCCCTTTAAGTCGTTGCAAGTTTTAAATTCAGGGTTACAAGTTTTATCTGACTTTTTTTCCTCAAGTTGAACTCATATTGTTAAGCTTGTTTGCCTGCTTTGATGATGATAATAACACCTAGTACCACATGTCTTCTTCCCCCCAGAGATTGGACGCAGATTTTGAATTAATTATACTCTAGCTCATTAGGCCACTCAGGAAATTCATATTTACAGCTATCGCACGGAAAGAAAACCTCAAAAAGCCAAAATCAAAACATGAGTTTTGGAACACATTAACACATTGAGTTATATCCTGCAAATCCTCTAATAATAATAATTCCTTACATTTATTATAGCGCTTTTCCAGATGCTCAAAGCGCTTTACAGATACACATTACACATATCATACATGCAATGGTCATGTACTGTGGACAATACCCACAGGAGCAAGTTCAGGTGAAGTGTCTTGCCCAAGGACACAACGGCTTTACAGACGCAGCAGCGGCGGGTTTCACCCCTTGATCTGATGATCATTGCACAGCGCACTCGCCACACCGTCCATCTTCACGCCTCAAAGTCATCGAGGCGCTTTTACAAGTACACATTAGTATCATACATGTACTGTGGACATTACCCACAGGAGCAAATCCGGGTGAAGTGTCTTGCCCAAGGACACAACGGCCTGACACAGTGGCGGCAGGAGAGGGTTTCGAACTGGAGTTCCCCAGCACGCCCCTTGATCTGATGATCTGATGATCAGATGCACAGACCACTGCGCCACCCACCCCCATAAACCAGAAGACATCATTTCATGCCACTTGTGAGGATGTTTTGGCTCAGAATTTTTAGTTGTTTTTGAGTGATCATTACTTCAACTTATATTAAGAGGTTATTTGTGTTATGGTGTTTTAATAATCTTGTAAATAAGCAGTTGTTTTTATGATAACTGGCTGTAAACACAAACCTTTAGTGGCCTGAGGCTTATTTTTCCTTTTACTGTTATTACATAAATCAAAGTATAAATCTGACAAATTGTGATTCAAAGAGCCCAGTATAGAAAGAAGGATAAACCTGTGTAGAATAATGCTTGCTGTTGCACTGTGGTTTCTGTCAGCATGCAAACACAATGTAAATTTGTTTGACAAGAATCTTGACATGTTTCAACAAAAACAGTCTCTGAGATTCAGGTTTCTGTTGAAGAATGACCTATTAATGAACCATCACCTCTAACCATAGAGTGCAACAACAAAACAAGCTGACACCCTCACATTTAGAAGCACAGCGAGCTTCAGACTTGAGAGTGTCTGAGAGGTTATTTCACCACTCAAGCTTGGAGTGGGGAACAACAACAGCAGCATGGCAAAACTAACTCACCTGTGTGTGCTGCTTTTGTGGGCAGGCCAAAAACCAGGTCAGTGTGAATCAGGCATGTTACAAAACGTGTTGGCTTTCTCGGTTCGTTTCTTTAGGTATCCATTTGAAAAGTTTTAAATGACATTTGAAGTGAATTATAAGTCTATAACAATGATTGAATTGGTGCAAAAGTCTGGCTTCTGCTCCAATTAATTGAAGTACAAGATTTTGTTATACAACCTTCTTTTTAGACCTTAACTTTTTAGTTTGATGATCTTTTTTGTCGTCTCTGCTCCATTGTGAGTTCCTGAGTCTTTTGCTTATCATCTGCAGTATTTCATCATCGCACTTAATAATCACGTCGTCACACATAGCCAGACAAGTGCCACAATCAAAAAGAAACTGCAATGCCGTTGAAATCTGTTGTACTCCAGTGTCTGCATTCGTCTTTGTTTGAAAAGAAAACAGCTTTTGTCGTTAGGTGCTGTTTATCGCATTAGGAGCCAGTCAATAAGTGTTTTGAGCATTATGGTAAAGTGAAATTCAATTGTGTGCTTCAGAGTTTTCTGTCTGTTCTCCGTCCCAGTTGTCACTCAGGAATACTAAACGCACATTTAAAGTATTTGTAGTTGACCTGCGGGTCTGCTCTGCACTTTCTAAAAGTTCCTTGTATGACATGTTGTATTAATGGGTCTGTCTTTAGCCCTGACAGCTACCCCAGAGGGACTGCGGGTGAGACAGCAACCCCCCTCTCTCAGTGTGATGCGGGGTGAAACGGCAACCCTCTCCTGTCATTTCAAAGTTGAATCCCTGAAGTATGGGGTTCAGTGGTTCAAAATGAAGTCGGAAAAGCAGCTCATCCCAAAGTCATCCAGGCAGTTCGTTGTGGAGAAGAATCAAACTTCCTCCCTGGTGATCGCTGAGGTAACACTGGAGGATTCTGGGTGGTATTACTGCGAGGTCAACGTCCTGCAGAAAGACCCAGAGTGGGGCAACGGGACCGAGCTGGTTGTGTTAGGTAAGAAACCAATTCATCATTGCAGAACTTCATCAGAGTTGCTGTGCATGTGTGATGTTGCAATGCTGCTAATTATGTCTCATTTGGGGTCTTTTGTGAGGCTTGAGGCTCCATACAAGCGTCTGTTTAGACCAGGGGTGTCAAACTCAAATACACAGTGGGCCAAAATAAAAAAATCGGCACTAGTTGAGGGCCGGACTGGTTCAATGTTTATTGCAAAACGTATTGAAATTAACTTATTGGACATATTAAACCTGGAACTTACAAATATAAAAACAACATTAAACATTAAATAATCAGAGTCATTGCTTATGATTACATGTTTCCACAGGCCAACAACAGCTTAAAAAAAACAATTTCCCTCAAAGAAAAAAATAAACATGCCCTGTTGTCGCAAGAAAAAAGAGTGCAGAAGGAAACATCCATTTAAACTCAGTTCGCAGCTCTGCGATGCACACTAAGCCATACTTGGCATCTCATCTTGGATGCGTGCAATATACCGGCGGGCCAGATCTAATAGTAATTAGAAATTATCCTGCGGGCCGAAATTAAATCCACCAAGGGCCGGATTTGGCCCCCGGGCCTTGAGTTTGACACATGTGGTTTAGACCATGCTTCACCGTAACAGAAATGGCCGGGCTCAATCTATACAAATTCAAGTCATGGGAAATTCCCTCAGAGTTCATCTTTTCGCCTCAGCGGTTTCATGACAGATCTAGAAATAATCACCCCGGCACCATGTGCAGTGCCTTGTATCGATCTAGCCCAGGGAATTGAAACTCACCAGAAAACAAGACAGGGAGGGATGGCCAAATTATTATGTGGAAATCTTTCATGCAGAAAGCTTCCCTTTGTTTTTCTCTGGATGCAATGTTGCCTTCATCAAATTACAATTGATATTTCATTTGTTTACCCATTTTAGTCCTGTTCATTCGTTTTTGTTCCAGTTTTTTTTAATGGCTATATTTACCAAGAATGATGTACAGCGCAAATAGTAAGAGTGCAAATAGAAGTGGAGATATTTGTCATATAGTTAATATTTCATTTGTGTTCTGTAAGTACTATTTTAAAACGTTTTTCTTTATGTCTCAGAAGACTTTATCAATGTGCACATTGTTCACCATGCAAACATAATTTATGTATAAATAAAGCTATTTCTGCTTAATTTGTCCTTGTTTTAAAATAAATGGCTGCATGATAACTAATACATACTACTTCATTTTCTCTTTCCATAATTCTGTCCTATTTTACTCTAATGCCTGCTTCATTGACCTAAATTTACATTCTGGATTATCTCATCTGATGTGTTTACTTGGTTTCTTACCTGTTATTTTTCCTGCTAGCACCACCGTCTGCGCCCCAGATTTACCTCCAGAGTCCCACGGACCCTCACACTGGTCAGTGGGCTCTCTTCTGTCTCACTGGGGGCTTCCACCCAAGTGAGCTGACCCTCACCTGGACGTACCAGAGTGCAGGAGCCATTATTGATCACCTACCACTCACCAACTGCACCCTCCCAGCGCCCCACCCTCATGCTGAGCTGTCTGAACACCTGACCGATGGAGCTGTGTTGTCTTCAGACCGGTTGGGGAACCCAAAGTGTTTCCAGGTGACGGACAACCACAGCCGGGAAGCGTATCTCTTCAGCGTGTTACTCCTCCCACAGAAGGAGTCCTTGGAAACAGGGATCACCTTCACATGTAGCGTGCAGGACCACCCTGCAAGGACCGCGGCTTTGACCACCTCTTTCACTTGGGGTAAATTAAAGAACTGATTCATTTCCAAACATGCTATACAGGAGAATGTAGTTTGCATAGCTTATATAATACAGGACTATATTATCCCCAATAGTTTTAGATATTTAATTTTTTATATTCATATCATATTTATTTTCTGTGAGTTCAGTTTGACAGATTTCTCTAAATATTACAAATCACTGCTGTAGAAAATGTAGAGCAGTTGTCATTTCTTTTTTTTGGAGAAAGAAACACATATAATTACTAGGGATGTAACGATACCAAAAACTCACGGTACGATAATATCGCGATTTATTTATTTTTTTATTAAATAATAAATCTGATTTGTACAGCATTTTAGTAGGATAGTACTATTTTAAAGTGTCAATAATATAATAATCAGACCCTGCAATAGAATAAATCAAGTTTCACTTTAGTTTTTCAAGTAACTCAACTCACTCACTCAGCATCATCAAGGTTATCTTTTAGGAATATGAGCATGTCCACATTTCCAGGTAGAAGCTGGGATGTTTGGGCGTTTACAATATCCCCTGCTGTGGAAAAAACTCTCTTGCTTGGTACTGGTGTTACTGGGACAGAGAGATATGCTTTGGCAAAGGGTGACAGCAGTGGGTTAAGCTGTGCATTGTCTCTCCACCACTTCAAAAACAATACAGTTTTTGCCAAGAAGGTGAGGCTTATTGACAGGGCGAGATATAAATATACTGTTGGTACTTGTCAATGTCTCTAGGTATGTACATCTAGCCCTGTAAATACGATGTCCTTTTGTGTTATCTGTTGTTTTATGTTCATGTTGTAACCTACTTGCTGCCATGTTGGACAGGTCTCCCCTGAAAAAGAGATCGATGATCTCAATGGGACCATCTGATCTGGCTAAATAAAGGTTTAAAAAAAATATATATTAAAAATATATAGGATATAGCCTATTAAAGAAATGTTTAAGATATTCGATATATCGTTACATCCCTAATAGTTACTGAATTGACTCAGAATCTGAAAGTGGACTGATAAAACTGCTGAAGGCATCATTATTAGGTATATACAAAGTATAACCTTTAGCCGTTAGCCTGCAGCAATATTTCTCTAAAAGGAAATTACAAATATTTTACAAAAAATTACAAAACTGAATTTGTACACTATCAAAAAGTTGATAACAACAGTTATTAAATAGTAATAGTAGATAATATACGCAGAATTAGTATTGTTTGTGGGCACCTGAGAAATGTTACTACCCTGTTAGGCCCCAAGCCTGTTTTTCAGGTTTCAGGCTCGAAAATGACATTCCCAGAACAAATGACCATATCTTCCCTTCTAAAAGGGTTACATTAATAATCTTTTTTTTTCAAAGTAATGATAAACCTGTGAGTTGGATGTAGAAAAGTCAGAATCAATATAGATGTTTTTATTTTAAAAAAAATTCAGATTGAACATGGTAAAAAACTTTATATAAATTATAGTGTCCGTCCAAAAGATATGTTGTACTTATGGTGAAAACTAACCTTGGATGATGGGTTAGTAGACTAAAAGCTTTAGGAATCCCAAGTACAACATATAATAAGTACACTGTATCAAGATTGATGCAAAACAAGTGATATTTGACCTTTTTAGACAGATTTAGCACAAAGAAACTCTTCTGGGGCCATTTGGGTGGATTTTCCATATCTCTGGCCCCCCTTGTTCGATTTTGACATGTGACATCTCTTTCTGACCGTTAGAGCCAATATAATCCAAGGGAAATCGTACCGCACACACTCATGTTAAAAAAAAGGTAGCCTGTCTGCGCGCATGCTAGCTTTCAGCAGAGGGGAGAAATATCGCTGCTCTGATATCAAGCAACGGAAAAGCTGTTTTATTACTTATGGATTATCAGAAAATTTAAAAGGGGACGCAGACACATTGGATTAACCTATGGATTAACTACACCATCGTTAAAACCAGACCAGTTTAGACCAGACAAAGACGAAGGTAAGCCATGTTAGCGTTGTGGGCTACCTAGCGCCACTTGTTTGTATCTTTCAGTGTTGAGGTGGGCACCGTTAGATCCTGTGTCTCCTTGCGATCATAAACAATGTGTTGGATGTGCACCTAGGATAAGTAATAAGGGAGCTAGGAGTGATTATCGGTGCAGTAATAGGTTAGCATTTTTCGCTCAGGGGTCATTTAGATGCTTCTTATGAGACTTGTGTTTTGTTTTGGTAAAAATGGTTTGTATCGTCAGTTAGCTGAGATTATTCCCATTAATCTGGTATAACACATTAATAAGTTCTTAAATATTAAGATCCCCTGAGACACAGACAAAAAAAACTAAAGTACCCGCCGGCGGGGACCTTCAGGCTTAACAGGTTTACCCCCTCTACTTTTAGCTCTGGTTTTGGTCACCATCTCCTGAGGAAAGTATTTGAGTATCTGACCCTTTCTTTGTTTCTTTGCTAAACCATGTTCACTGTAGTTGCACATTTTGCCTTGCTGGGCAGGTTTATGCAGTTAGTTTATCAGAGTTTACTTTCTATTGCCTTTTTATTTCAGAAGTAACATTGTACACTTTTTTGACACAAAAAGCAATAGAAATCCAGCAAACAAACAGACAAAGGGGAAAACAAAGCATCAGAAAATAAAATAATGTGTGGTTTATCAGAATTTAGCTGCAAAACAAATTCTGTTCTGTGAATGGAAATAATAGAGCTGAAAGAAACTGAAAATATGTTTGATAGTTCTCAATGGGTTTATCAATTCAAAAATAATGATAATAGCAGTCTTAAATGTCTTCATGTACATACTGTAAGTTTGTACCTTTGATTTTCTGACAAATACTCCATCTGCAAATAAACTGAACTTGTAGAAATTAAGCAGGGCTTTTACTTCTGAGAAACCCAGCCCAACTTTGCTAGTCGAAATGCAACTTCCTTTTAAATAACGCAGTCTGTACACAGGTTTCAGGCATGACAGGCCTCACATACCACAAGTCGCTTGTTCTGCGTTTGCCCTACATGACTGTTAATGTGGGTCAAACATCGATCACTCCAAGGCAACAGATTGCTGCAATACTGCATACTTGAACACATTAATGATTTTCCTAATCAATGTTTAAACACCTCTCCTCCCAGCGAGGAGGCGAGTGTCCATCAAGCAAAGCAAGTTCAACCTTCCTGATTTAATTCTGTTGTGCTCGAAAACATGATAAGTCGGTGCTAATCAGTGTTGGTCCTTTTCTTTCTCTCCAGATGCCTCCCCCAATGAGCTGATTGGACACTTGAACATTTTCAAGATGTGTTTCCTCTCTGCTGTGACCGCCATCTTTTTATTGGAAGGTAAATGTTGTTAAAGCTCTTAGCAAGAACAACAGGAAGTCATTAAGAGACTATATTTCATTGATGTTGTCTTTCTCTAAACAGCGGTCAAACATTGCAGAGTGCAGGCAAAATGATGTCCACTATGTGAGAGTACAGTATAAGGTCACATCGATCAACATCATGTACACACACACACACACACACACACACACACACTCACGCATGCATGCATACTTTAAACACACAGCACAGGGCGGTTTTTTTCTTATTGCCTTGTCCTCTGTAACCTATCACACATTGTCAGGTAAAGTCAACACTGACTCAGTAACCAATTATTGTCTTCCAGGAAATACAAACTGAAATTGGAAAACAAAAAAAGGGACGCTGGTTGTTCCGTGCAGATCATCTCGGCAGACCAACCTTTGACAAACAGCGTCACGCAAATAAAGTAATCACTGAAAAATGAGAATGAACTCAAAGGTTAATTCTGAGTAAATGTGTTAAATCCACCTTTATTAAAGTTGGTCCCGTTCCTAAACCTCTTGCTGTACACTGTTCTAGCCTACCATATATCGTTTCAATGTTGATGCAATGCTGATTTATTTAACATCAAAGCGGTTTATATCTACAACTCTTCATCGCCACGGTGTGCTGACTTGGGTGTTTTTTTTTGTATCTGCTCATTGTGCCAGTGGCTGGTAGTTCGCACATCTTAAACCATTCATTCTGGTCTGTGTGTCAGAATGGATGCTTCATGCATGATCCACCTGTCAAACAGATACAGTGATCAGCTCAGCCTCCACGCAGACCTAATCCTCACTAAACAGGATTACAGGCCATACCAGTGCTCGCTTGAGTGATAGCATTGTTTACGTGTGCAATGTGTGGGGTGAGATGTTGATTCACGTGTTTTGGGAACATTTAAGACCTACGCACACTGCAAAAAGCACCGAATACTGCTAGTAACAATGACCTGTATCTACAGTGTAACCAGATTTAGATTAAAGTGATTTAGTGTCAAATAACCTTTTTTTCTGTTCAATAAAACGTGCTGTTGCTCACAAGCTATCCTCATTTATTTTACTATTTTTATGAATATTATTATATATGAAAAAGGTGTGCATTTCACATACATGGCTGATAAGTTGATCACATCTAAAGTCATGTTATGCAGTGTATATAAAGATGAGTGGTTAAAATGCATCGCTCACTCATCCAAAAAATATGATTACATGATTTGTTTATGGAAATAGTAGATCTATCGTTCGTCCTTATGACGTCACATTACGTGTATCATCTCTAATCTGACTGCTGCATTTAGAAAATAGTCTATGAGTCACACATTATGCAAAATATATGTTTATTCAATTTCTGTACATGCAAATAGCATTTCTGTGTTTTCTCTTTTGCAATAACATCCCCCGTCATACAGCTTTCAGATTTCATACATTCATACAGCATTTCATACAAATATGCTTCTTTAGTTCCACGTATGGTTTAAACATGACCATATAATCAAATCCAATATAAATATAGATTTGTAAACTAAAATCTGCATGACAATGGTCTCCCATGTAAGGCAAAACACAGAATTATATGTTCACATAAAAAGCAAACAACATTATAGCTGCATACTATGTGTTTTTGTAAAGCTGCACAAATCCCGGTCTCTCCTCCTTTTTTACATAATAAACATGTTGTAACAATAAGAAGAAATATCCTGTCCATGGTTAAAGCTATTAGGAAAGCTTTATCTAAGAGGTGACGTCTACAACTGTTGCTAAGATATTCACTTTGTTGGCGGAGCACTCTGCAACACCGACTGCATGGAGGGAGATCTTTATGAAATCCTGCTGCTCTGTAAGAACAGTTTTTCCTTTAAAATATGGCAGTTCAAAGTGGTCTGGCTATTCTTATCACAGGGCATACAAACTGCTGTGGTCTGCTCCAACAGACCGAAGCTTTTCTCTTTGGTCTCGTTTCTCAGAGGGAAGTTGATCACTGAATCAAAGAGGGACATGCTGCACTGTATACATACAGTATGCCAGGCCATCCCCACACATGTAAAAACATAAACATGGCATTGATTCCCAGCTTCCAGGGATGAAGAAAGAACATAGCGAAGGCAGCTGCTCACAGCTTTCTCTCAGTCAGCCTAGATAGCATTGATCTCTTCTTGTTTGTGTTCCTTATCTTTTGCAGTCTCGTTAATGCCCCCACACAAGGCCCTGAGCATGTGACAGGACATGCACCGGTTTAGGCGACTCCTAACCCCTGCCATCACACTACCAACATTCTTTCTCACAGCAGAAGAGGCGAAGTAGAAAATAAGAGGGTCTAGACAAGCATTAAAGGTGCAGCACAGCAACGCTTTGTCCCTCCAGTCGGGACTTCTCCATGTGATATAACCGACAATATGCGAGACGTTATAGGGTCCGAAACATAAAGCAAACACCAGCATTGTTCCTAGAGCCATGCCGATGGCCCGGAGGCGCCGGCGGCGGTCAATGTGCTGCAGCTTGGTCAAAATCCTGATGAAGTTGATGTAACAGAAACTGCAAATCAGGAAAGGGATGCAGAACAAAACCACACAGAGCTCCAGACGCACGGGCAGGAGGACCCTCAGCTGGGCATCGGTAAAGTTCTCATAACACACTTCCTTCCTCTCTCGATCAACGGCAGTGTCATTGAGGCCTACGGTAGTATTCAGAGGGTTGTCAGAGCGGATAAAGGGCATGACGAACACGATGCTCAGGTTCAGGAAGGAGAAGATCCAGAAGAAGATGCTGGCGGCAACGGCATACACGGGACGGCGCTTCAGGGTGTGCTGGATAGGGAAAGCCACGCCGAGGTAGCGCTCCACGCTGACCGCAGTGAGGAAGAAGGTGCTGTTGTAAATGGTCATGTAGAAGACGAAGCCAGACAGCGGACACAACAGGTAGGGCATGTCCCAGAGCATGTTGTTCATTACTTCCTGCATCTTGAAGGGCAGGAAGAGGAGGAAGAGGAGGTCAGAGATTGTCAGGTTGAGGAGCAGGATGTCGATTGGCGTGGATTTCTTCCTCACTTTCTTGGAGAAGGTGTAGAGGGCGAGGAGATTAGCCGGAAAGCCCAGCACAAAGGTGATAATGTAGACGGACAGACACAGTGCGGTGTGGCACTCCTGCATGGTGGCCTCGGTGTGTGTCAGTCAGGCAGTCAGGGATTGAGATGTGTCACATTATGTCCTTGACCCTGGGGGGAATGAATACACTGCGGCACAGCAAGGTTTGATCTGTCAGGCAGTCAGAACCGCAGGAGACGAAGCTTCTTATTGGGTCAGTGGCCTGGAACAAACCCGGCGAGACAGCGTGGTTTTCCTGTCCCTACCGATAAACCAACAATCATCATTTCCTCGAGGGCTTTGAGCTCTGCTGATAAGACAGAATGGAAAGAGATTAGCACTCTGCACAGCGCAATATTCCTACCTACTGGGTGTATGCACTGCTACACACAATAACACACAATTGTAGCCAACAAGCTGAGAGACCACATGAAGATAAACTTTCATTTATTTTTTCCTGTATTACCTCTTAATTATTTTCTTTATCCGTACTTCAGAGTTTAT
Source organism: Pseudochaenichthys georgianus (assembly GCF_902827115.2). Taxonomy (NCBI): domain Eukaryota; kingdom Metazoa; phylum Chordata; class Actinopteri; order Perciformes; family Channichthyidae; genus Pseudochaenichthys; species Pseudochaenichthys georgianus. The sequence goes on from NC_047518.2 coordinate 34,498,010, forward strand.
TGCGGAGCTGAATTATCTCTTAATTAGGAGTCAGTGCTTTGGTCCTGCCCATGGTTTCTTTATACAACCATAATGCCGTGTTATTGCTTCCTCCTCGTCGTAAATACAGCACAATGATGCCTTTATCATTAACGTCCTAACCCTGTTTTGAGTGTGTGCACATATACTGAACATGTTGTGAAAATGATGACCCTCAGAAACATAATGACTTAACTACAGCGGGGAAATTAGTATTTTCAGTATCTAATGCCTGCCTCTTCAAAAAAGAAAATACAAATAAAAGACTGAAGCAAATATCTATAAAAGCTTTCATTCACATTAACATATATATATATAACATTATAACTATATGATAGTAAGAAAATGCTAGTTAAAGTAGTTCTTACCCTTTTCTGATGAGCTCCTCAAATAAAATGAACATGTGTGACAGAAGCTCAGCTCTTATAGTCCAGTCACAAACCAAGGGGAGGTTTGTTGTACTCCTCGCCAATTTGAGCAACTTCCTACTTGTCAGCGTTGGTGGTTTGTAAGTTCACACATTTTCTCACTGCCTCTACGAGCTTCCTATTTTGAGTTTCTGAAGAGTAACCCCATAAAAAAAGAAGTCATTGTGGCTTACCTTATTCCACTGTGTGTTTCTTGGCACACCCACATGTGAGGATTGCTCAACTGTTTTATTTGATCTCCTCTATTCACCAGCCCTCAGCTCCTACCTGCTGTCGCCTGGCACGTCCCCTTATTTACATGATAATATAAACATCCCGCGCCGATAATAGAAATTATTATTAGGGAGATACTGCTGCAATTTATCTCCAACGCTCCACAAACCCACAAACTTGGTTTCCGTGGAAACAACTGTCCATTTTGAAATATGAGTGGCGGTCTCTGCAAACCTGTCTGATCATATGTTATTAAATCACATTTAGTTATCCAATGCCCACGGCTATTATTACACGGACGCCTCTTTAATATGAGAAGGAGGGAAAAAAATTATTTGATGCTAACGAGATGACAGATGACCTGCTGTCAGAGGAGTCTCTCCCTTCACAACATGTGGATGTATAGTTTTCTACAGAGAATGCATTTGTTTGAATAGCCATACTGTACACAATAATAGGAAAAAACACGACATGTGGCTTATTCAGGAAAGGATAATGAGACTCTATTGCGAGATCTTTCAGTGTGCTGCCGGATAAACATCCAGGGATATTCGAGGTCAGTGGCCTTTTTCTATTTACGGCCTAATATCACATCAGCAGGGTCGTGTTTCTATTATACAGGTGAAAGCGGAGGAAGTCACGGTTAATTTCACAAAGTGAGAGAAAGGAGCTTTTGAAGTAAAAATGACTCAGAGGTGTGCAAAGAGTCCTTTTGATGTTGGTTAATGTATGTAAATCACTCTGAGGCACCTTCACTTGAGCTTAGTCCTTAAACACTTGAGTCCCCTGTGTGAGTTTTGGATATTTTGTTACTGTCTGACATCAGGCCTTAGTCCCTTTACCGTGTCAGTCACTTCCTGCGCCCTGCTCTTAATCTTATTCAAAAACCTTCTTTCAACTTCTTACATGTGTTTGCACGTGAACAAAGGGAGAACATGTTTGAGTTTCAGGCAATGTAGGCTCCTGTCTGAAACCATCACATTAGTATTCCACACATACATTCACAAAAACACGACCACATTGTATTGCTGGTAAGATCTGGTTTCACAGAGTGACGTCACAAGTTATCTAAAATGCAGTCCGAGCTCAACATTTGCTGTAAGACTTGGTTACAGTATTTCATCACCGCAGGACAACCTTTTTCAGAGACAATTCACCCCTCCTGACAAGAGACAGAGGACAAATCAAATGAGAAATGTAGACAGGGTCCCAATTTGTTCATTGGTCTATTAAAGCTCTGCTGCCAAAGGAACATTTTATAATGTACATTGAGCTGAATGTCTAATATGCAAGGCTTGATCATTAAACATTACCTTATTTAGTTAATAGCTTTCCCTGAAATAATTATTATCATTTATTATTGATATGATTTTTCATTATCGGAGCAAGCAGGGACAGGTGGAGCAAGGTCGTAGGTAGTATTAAAGAAATGCTGAAGTCCTCCAAATTCCAAACCACATTTAGATTTGTCACATTGTTCAGTGAAAATATATGTCTGGTTTTTTTTGCCCACAAAGAAGGCTCAGTTAGGGTCTTTGTTGTGTTGTGTTGTTTTATAGCAGCGGTAGCAGCAAAAAGGCTCCACAGGGGGCAGCCGTGCGAGAAAAACATGGCTGATTCATTCTTTTCTGGTATGTTATGTATGCTTAGACATGCACTAAACAAATAATCATGGAGGTTCCAGGCAGGTGTTGCAGGTATGGCGTGTAAAGCCGAAATAAGGGACTTTCCCAGCAGTGTCAAAAAGGTTAAGGTGACAAAAGGTGTTGCAACGCGGCAGCAGACACATAAACATAAGGTGCTTTTCTGATTTTGTGACACTGGATTCAAGCAGAGCTGATGCAACAGGAAGATATTTGTAGAAGATGACAAAATAACACAGAATAGATCAAGGACACGACTCTCTGCGATACAGAAGACTGGAGTCACTGAAGCAGCAGGAATACATTCATACATTATAAAAGTGAGGAGTCAAAAGATTTACTGGTGAATAGATGAATCAGAAAACATCAGATACAAATGCAGAAGCAGGTTCCTCTCACTAAATCTGAATAATCCATACATTATTTTTCAATCAATATAGATATACGTGATTGCCCTTACAATCTGTTTGTTCACCCTGCTAAGTATCCCAGAGGTTAAATACAGAGGGTGGGCAATAATGTTTAATGGAGCTGCTAACTATAAGTGAATTACATTAGTGAGTATTTTAAAGTAGTGTTTTAATGTCCCATGGTGCCTGAATATTTCATCAAGGATGAAAATGTACCAGAAACAGCATTTTTTTTTGTTGAGATTAATGAATAACAAACTCATAGAATGTATTAATTGAAAATCTAAAATGTCAGCCTTTAGGAACCTGCTTGAATCCTAACATGAGCCACCTGACTCGAGCATGGTGTTACTGCGAAAATAAACTGGCCATCACTGCATCCCTCAGCTATGTACTCACTGGGAAAAGACACTTTGAAGTTCAATTGACATGGCTGTTAGGAACAAAGTGTCTGAGTGCAGTGTTGTTTAAGAGCACACACATGGGCAGTCTACACAAGAGCTGCACTGGATTTCGTCAACAGCCTTTTGAAAGGCAGGAATGAAGAGGAAGAGGATGTTGGCAGAATAAGTGGACGGCATTGAGTGAGTGCTTCCCCCTCATCGATTTACTGTAAATTGAGAAAATACAAATAAACACTCGAAAGAGGAAGGAATTACAAAAGGAAACCAATGGACAACATATGCAACAGTTTAAAAAAGATAACTTATCTAAATTCTGCTTTTATATAAAGGTCTTCAGTCTGTGAAGAAAGCACCTGCATTTAAAATCCAACCTAAGTAAAGAACAGAAGTATTATCAGTTAAATATTCTTATAGTATATATATATAATAATAGTTTCATTTTAAAAGTACTAATAACAGTAGTGTAAAGTTACTAAGTACATCTACTAAGTACTGAACTTAAGTACACATTTGAGGTACTGGTCCTCTACCCGAGAATTGTCATTTTACTCTTCTTTATACTTTAAGGTAATTTACTTAATCGTATATACTTTTACTTAGGTACAGTTCTCGGTGCCGTACTTTTACTTGAAATTCAGAAAAGAATCTTAATACATTTTTTCACCAGGTGAACAATTAAGGGCTAACACATTGTTATGTCTTACATTACAATATTTGGAAAACTGATCCCCAATGTTTCCAAAGGGAGCCAAAATAAATAGGAGGGATCTGGAGATGAATAATGAGAGAGGATTAATAAAACAATTAAAGAAAAGTTCTGCTCCACTAATTCTCTTATTTTTGTTTTTCAGGGAAATGTTGGATAGTTTAAATTCAGACAAATATTTGTGGAAAAGGGGAAGAACCCGGCCACACTGTTTTGTAAGAGATAATAGACGCCGGAAAGATTTGAAACCACCAGTTTTAAATGTGTTGTAATTGATCATATGTTTTTATTTTAAAGTCATGATGTATTAAGTAAGGCAAGGCAAGGCAAGTTTTTTTATAGCACCTTTCAACACAAGGCAATTCAAAGTGCTTTACAAAAAATGAAACACATTAAGAAGATCGCATTTAAAATCAGTCATTAAAAAGCAAAGGTAATAAAATAAACATTAAAAGAAAAAATACATGGATAAAAGTTACAGTGCAGTTTAAGATGTGAATATATCAATTAAAGGCAGCGGCAAAAAGAAAAGTCTTCAGCCTGGATTTAAAAGTAGTCAGAGTTGCAGCGGACCTGAAGGTTTCTGGTTTGTTCCAGATATTTGGAGCATAATAACTGAACGCTGCTTTACCATGTTTAGTTCTGACTCAGGGGACAGAAAACTGACCAGTCCCTGAAGACCTGAGAGATCTGGATGGTTCATAATTTAGCAGTAGATCAGAAACGTATTTTGGGCCTAAACCATTCAAAGCTTTATAAACCAGCAGCAGTATTTTGAAATCAATTCTTTGACACACAGGAAGCCAGACAGTGTAAAGACTTCAGAACAGGAGTGATGTGATCCACTGTTTTAGTGTTAGTGAGGACTCGAGCAGCAGCGTTCTGAATCAGCTGCAGCTTTCTAATGGATTTTTTTAGTGAGACCTGTGAAGACACCATTACAGTAATCCAGTCTACTCAAGATAAAAGCATGGACAAGTTTTACCAACTCCTGTTGTGACATCAGTCTTTTAATCCTATAAATATTCTTTAGGTGATAGTAGGCTGATTTAGTAATTTTTTTAATGTGACTGTTGAAACTCAGGTCAGAGTCCATGACTTTGAACATTGCAGACTGAAGCTCAGAGCTAACTTGTATGCGTTCTGCCTTGGCTCCAAAAACCATTACCTCAGTTTTATCTTTGTTTAATTGGAGAAAGTTCTGACACATCCTGTCATTGATTTGTTCAATGCACTTACTCAGTGTTTGAATTGGAGCATAGTCTCCTGGTGAAATTGTTACGTAAATGTGTGTGTCATCCGCATAGCTATGGTAACTTATTTTGTTGTTTTTCATTATCTGAGCCAGTGGTAGCATGTAGATGTTAAAGAGAAGAGGCCCCAAGATGGAGCCTTGAGGAACCCCACATGTCATTTGTCAACTTAGATGTGTATTTACTAGGGATGCTCCGATCGCCAATTTCGGGGCCGATCGCCGATCGCTGGAATCAGTATCGGCCGATACTGATCGCCGATCCGATCGAGTGGGCGGGGCCTAAATGGAAGATTTAAACATCACTTTAAATCTTCCATTTAAAGTGATGTTTAAACTCAGTTAATGGGTCTCATTCACTGGAGCTTCCACAAACAACAATCAACTTAATTATTACATTCAAATTATGTACATTCTTCAAGTTAACATTCACTTTGGATAATAATAACACGGGAGAAATGAGCGGAAGCGCTCTCCCTCCCCCTCTCTCCCTCTCCTGACAGCCAGTCAGTATCTCATGCAGCTCACTGATCCAGTAATGAGTGACCCGACAGTGAAGAATAAATATATTTATAACTAGTTTAGCTTGTTCCAGAGGTAGATAAAATAGCTAAGTGTGTTAGGTCTAACTCTTGTGTGTTTCGCTCCGCTTACCGGTCCGGTGGGCGGAGCTGCAGGATTTCTGCTTCACACACACGTTGCATTCCGCTATTGTACTGTCTTTTTCAGACACCTTAAAATAATGCCAGACTGGTGAAGCCATTTTGGCGAGCTTGTTTTGCCGCACACAGAGAAAAGTGTCATGTATTTTACGTCATGCGATCGGCTCTCGCGATCGGCATGTTTAGAGAGCACCGATTGATCGGTAAAGAGTGAGTATCGGCCGATATCGATCGGTGACCGATCGATCGGAGCATCCCTAGTATTTACCTATAGAAACTGTCACAATTCACATGTTATGTCACGTTTTTAGTTTTGTCTGTGTTGGTGTTTTTCTTGTCTTTGGGTTTCCTGTCTTATTGTGTTAAGTGTTCACCCCCGTTTCCTGCCTGTCTGCTTTCTGTCTGTTTCCCTCCCTGATTACCCGATTGTGTTCACCTGTTGTCCTTGTGTTTCTCCTCCCCTGCCCGGCTGTTTCTCGTTGTCATGATTACCCCTTCTTGTGTTTAGTCTTGTCTCTGTCTGTGTTCAGTGTTGGGTCATTGTTTGTTGGTGACGGGGTTCACCGGAGAGTGTTCTGTTCTGTATTTGTCATTTATCCTTTATCCTTGGAATAAAGGGTTTCTCAAAAGTTATCTGCATTTGGGTCCTGCTTCCTTCACTCATCCGTGACAGAAACAAAGTTTTGTCTGTCCTTTAAGTAGGATTCAAACTAATTTAGAACTGTTGCTGAAAGTCCCACCCAGTTTTCCAGTCGGTCTAGTAATATGCTGTGGTCAACAGTGTCAAATGCAGCACTGAGATCTAATAATACTAACACTGAAGTTCTGCCACTGTCTGTGTTTAAGTGGATGTCATTGAAGACCTTTACAAGAGCAGTCTCAGTGCTGTGGTTTGAACGAAAGCCTGACTGGAACACATCGAAACAGTTATTTAAATGCAAGTAATTACTCAACTGTTGAAAAACAACTTTTTCAATGATATTACCTAGAAATGGCAGGTTTGATATGGGCCTGTAATTGTTCATTACTGAAGCATCTAGATTATTCTTTTTTAAGAGCGACTGCAAAAATGTAAATGACTGCAGTTTTCAGGGCCTGTGGAAAAATACCTGAGTGAAGAGATTTGTTTACTATATGAAGTAGATCTGAGGCCATGCAATGAAAAACATCCTGTTGGAATAATGTCAAGGCAGCAGGAGGTGTCAAGTTGTGATTTGGTTGGTTTTATTGACTCCTGCCTAAACTTGATTCACTCCAGAAGGACAACTCGAATTTGAATCTTTTCTCTTTATTTGAGTGATTGCAGATTCCTTATTGCTTCATTCAGCCTCTTGTTGGCCTCTTGATGCTCATTCAGGTTGAAAACCTTGAACACAAAACATGACTTTCATTCACTTTAGGTACATAAACATTTTCAACGAAAAACATGAGCTTAATTTACAATTAAATTGAACATTTAATCAAAAATAAATGCATCTCAACAAAGTAAATTATATTTCAGCATTTTATATTTTAGCTTCTTACCTCAGGACTAGAAATAATAATACATCTAATCAAACATGGTTCAAACAGATTAATACATTTACAAATATTCACCAGCAGCTAGTGATGTTACTTATTGCGCCGAGGCTTCGGAGCGTGTGTCGAGTAATCCCCGAAGCTTTTTGTGAAGCATGTATCGAGGCTTGTATCGTTTTGGGCCAGTGACGTCATCGATGACAAACGAAGCCTCGCTGCCTGTCGACGACACCACGTGACTGCTTCACGAAGCGATTCAGATCGGTTGAACCGTTGAACCCATACAGTCTATGGTGGAACAACAACGCTCATAATACCCATGGATGTATAACAAGAACCATATTACCCCTCCTGTACCCGGGCCCGGTGACACGATGGAATTAAGAGAGCTCAGACCCTCACTTATATATAGAGGTCGGAACATGTCATAAGTATAAATGGATGCAAGCATAAATAAATGTAGGAATAAAAACATCAATAAAAACATCAATACATATCTTGCAGTGTTTTCAGGGAGCTTTAGTGTGTGTGCTGTGGCTCAGCTGGAAAGCAGTTGACTCATGACTTCAGGGTCCCTGGTTCAACGACTGAACAATACGTATTTTTTTGTTGTTTATAAAAGCTACAGCTAAATGAGACAATGTAGTTAATAAATGTATTCTTTGATATGGTTTAGCCTTTCTCAGGCTACAACATGGTTAAGTTTATGAATATTATTAAGGAATATAAATCCCTCTTTGCAATGTTTACCAGCCTCCTTAGGCTTTTCAATCACAATCATTAAACTGGAATAAATACAATATTGTTAACATGAAAATATGATTTAATGTTCGTTGTTTAGAATTATTCTAAGGCTTTACTCATTGGGGACTCGGTATGAGATAGAGCACACTGTCAGTGTTGAGATGTCCAATCTGCCTGTTTTACACACTTTGACCAACAGAGGGTTTGTGTTCAAATGAAGCCCATGATGAAGCCTCATGAGATGAACCCTTTTGCGAACCAATTGGCTCGAAAGCTTCATAAGGCTTCATCTCGCCATCACTACCAGCAGCGTCTTGGTCGAATCTTTGAGTCTCTTCTCCTTCCTCACAGCGAACTGTTTGTCCCCTGCTGAGAGTGTGTTCCCAGGTGTGTTGCATTTAGCTCATTAAGTAGGAAGCTCACACTCTTCCTTTGAGCCACATTCTCAATGGAATCACAGACCCTAGGCTCCCTGTCTCCACCTGCTGGACTGGAGCCAGATGCAAATTGCTCAAGCTCTGACAAAACAGGAGGAGGATTTCTGAAGTTCAATAATGTCCTCTAGGTTGTTATCATTAATCTGATGGAATTGTGTCATGGTGTTTGAATTGATATTATCAATCAATCAATCAATGTTTATTTATATAGCCCAATATCACAAATGTTACATTTGTCTCAGTGGACTACACAGTTTGTACAGAATATCAGTATGGCAATATGACACCCTCTGTCCTTAGACCCTCACATCGTACAAGTAAAAACTTCCTGAGAAAACCCACAGTTTAAAGAGGAAATTGTTATTAGGTGGACATAGGGACATCACATTTGCTGTACCTGATGCAGAGGCACTGACTGCTTGTCTGATTTTATGAATGTTGTCAGTGAAGAAGGAGGCAAAGTCATTGCATGCCCTGGTGGATAGAAATTCAGAGGCTACTGACACTGGGGGGTTAGCTAGTCTGTCTACGGTAGCAAACAAGGCACGTGCGTTGTTTTTGTTTTTGGTAATGATGTCAGAGAAGAAAGACTGTCGTGCGTTTTTCAATTCCAAATTATAAAGACCAAGTCTCTCTTTATATATTTCAAAATGAACCTGGAGATTTGTTTTTCGCCACCTGCGTTCAGCTTTTCGACACTCTCTTGTTTCTGCTCTCACGGTCATGGCCTTTCTCCATGGAGATATTTTCTTCCGCGTCACTTCCTTTACCTTAGTTGGAGCAATGGCATCTATAACATTTTTAATTTTTGAATTAAAATGTATCTACTAGCTCATTTACTGAGATGTTAGCAGGGGCAAGTGTGGAAGAAAATTCTGAGTAAACATTTCCCTAGTATTTTCAGTTAAATATCGCTTTGTGGTTACCTCTTTTTGAACATTTTTGTGAACAGAAATAGAGCTCTCCAATAAAACACAGGAATGTGTAACATTTCTTTATGAAATACAGCAAGATTGTTCAGTACTTAGATAAGTTTCACCTCTAGATGTACCGAATAGAAATCTTCTTCTGAGGTCTATTTTATTGTTGAAAATAAACGTCAAATGTTGTCCTTTTTTCATTTTTGAACAGTGGTAATTGGAAACAGCAAGGCTTGCTAGCTCTTACAGCTAATTTGTCCAATTTCACAGTTTATCTGAACAGCATCTTACAGTGTCAGCAGCCTCTTATCAGTAAATGTGTTTTGGTCCACATCAGAAGAGGCTAACCGCTGTCTCACATGGGACTGTGTGCTCAGCCACAGCAGGTCAGAGGCAACACACACGCTGCTGAATGACTGCCACTGAAATCTGCTTCCATCTCGCCTCCATAAGACCTCAGTGCATTTGAAATAAATAGTTAATTGTGTTACATAAAGTAGATATCTCAACAATGGGGAGATTGTGGCCCTGTGCTTCACGGACTTGAGCATCCCAGAAGCCACGTCGCTAATCCCTCTGTTAATATCCAGAGCATGAACCTATAAGCTTCCTTACATTTGTGGTGGAGGGGAAAAAAACAATACAATGCTGCCACCCCGACAGAAGAGTTCAGCGGCTGCTAAACCACCATATTGCTATTTGAAGAGTGACTTTGTTTCCATCTGGACTCATTTTATTTCCAGTGACACATTCATAAAATAAAGCTTGCTACGTTGCAAAGATAATCTTGCACATTTGGGTGGAAGCCTTATCAAGTCTGTCGTAAATCCAAAGAATAAACTGTTAGAGGACGGAAGAATCTGTGTGAAAAATAGACACCATGGAGGCAACATAGAATTTAAAGCCATGACAAGTAATTAGTTTTATAATGATCACATCAATTGCTTTAATAGAGAAATACCAAAAGGAAACTACTGTATGGTGTAGTCTCATTTTGAAGTTCTGTGCAGGCTACTCACACAGTTATCATTTCAGCCAACAACACGTGGTGATACCCTGCTTTGTCTTATAAACACAGAAACCAGGATTAGTTTTCACTGCTACTAATGATCAATGTGGAGATTTTCTAAACTTCTCCCCACTACTGGGAACAAGGCCAAGTCACACACCTGTACAATTAATCCAAGTCGAGGGCCTTTATTGGGTTATCTGTTGCTATGGACTCACAAAGTGGTTATAAAAGCAGAGCTGATATCGAGGCTGATGGATGTCTAGAGGTGCTTTGAAAGTGGGCAGAGACCGACAGCGTTAATGTTTGAGGTTCCAAAGCAATAATGCTCTTGCGTCATCAGGCATTTCATTATGAGCCTGAAAATGATGAATATGCACAACAGGAAACTGCTTGTTGATTGTTTACAGGGCTTGTTAAACCACTCTGCGCCGCCCATCTATTATGTCGCCTTTATTTGAAAACCAGCCTGCATTGTTTGTCCTCTTCTTATTTACAGTACAATTAGATCCTTGAATACCAATATTTTTAGTTCTGGCTTTCATACAAAAACCTGTCTCCATTAATCAGTCATGATTCAAGGTCTTGAATACAAAATGCTCCGAGTCCATTCAGAGCCAATAGAGTTTAGTTTTTATTGTGCAGCTGCAGAGAGCGATTTATTTACTGAACCGATGCTGAAAAGCTGCTGATGCTCAGACCAGGAGCTTAGATCATAGAGATAAAAAAATTCTTGGAAGATCAAAAAGCACAGCTCTTAAAATGCATCTCATTATGGGAGCGAAAGAGAGTTGAATCAGTGGTTTGGTCAAACAGCGGGTGATTGGCGAGATTAAAGGACGCTGCGAGACGGCGGCATCAAACTCATTCTTGGAGGTCGGTTAAACTTGAAACTCACTACTCTTCTGATTAGAGTTTAACAATTGTTCAATAGACATACAGAATACATATTTTCAATCTTTGTGCAGCATTATAGGAAATCGAGCGGGAATGCATCTGTGCTTCAGGTGAGATTACATTCTAATGATCGCCACAGGGAACATTTGCTAACATTTGAGAGCATTTAGATGAGCAGTCAGCTGGCGATTATGTTACAGCAGTACTCTTCTATAAAATTAGCATCTAAAATTGCACTTCCTGACTTTTTCTTTCACAAGAAATGTAATAAAAGATACATCGACTATAGAAAAACTGCCTCGTTTGGAGAGCAATATAATGGAGGAAAGCCTTCCTAAATGTTTTTTTATTGAAGTGACTTTACATATAACAAATAAGCTAAAACAAACAGCATCCCAACATGTTTTGGTTTACTTGGATGCAAATGAAGACATGACACAGTTTAAGAAATTGAAAAGATAAAATGAGGGAGAAAATGGTGCAGAACCTGAAACCCAATGGTTGTTGGACCACGTACCTTAATGTAAGTATAGCGTATTGTTCTTTTTAAGCTCTACAAACAGTTTAGTTCATTTTCTTTTCAGATTTTATATTGCAGTTTTTGTCAATTCAAGTAGTTTTCTCTCTTTAAATATGTTGTAAAAAAATATAATACACCACAAGGCGGATTTCAATGAAATATTCCTACAAAAACTCGATTACAACCATGCATCTCATCATCCTTTGTGAGCATGAAGACATTTTGAATTAGGTTGGGAATAGATGGGACACGCAAAGAAAGATAAGTGAATTGATGGCTTTTCCTAAAGTTAGACAGCGTATCGATTTTGTTCAAAAGCAGGGCCTGCTTTTTTGTTTATTACTTATCTGGCTCTGAAAGCTTGTTTCAAATATTATGCAATATTAATTGTCATGTTGGTCCCCTATTATAGTCATTATAAATAATATATTATAGGTCTCAGATATATATAAAACATGTCTCTGAATTGTTTGGCTCGAAATACCAAACAGATCATGCAGTGAAACATCCCATAAACCCCTCTGTTTCAGCCCTGTTTCAAAAGCGCTGATTCTTTATCTGTAGCTTTAAATGCTAATGATCTGCTGCTGGCCACGCCCCTCTGCGAGATGATTTGTTTAAAAAAATCTGTTTAAGAACAATTGTTTTCAGGGCATTTAGTATAAAAATAAAGTTAAGTGAAGCTTTAATAAATGTACTGATGAGTCTAAATAAAAGTATCCAAATGGAAATTGACAATGCAAAATACATTAATCATTTCTTCTGTAGAGCCTCATAAAGATTTGAGCTCTTACGGTACTTCCACACAGCAGCTTTTCAAAAATCTTGAAAATCTTGGAGCTGGGCGTGTCTGACAGCTTGGGGATTTTTTGCGAGCAATGCGACCAACAACCAATCACATGAATCTCCCGCCCCCAACATACAAAGCAAAAAACCCCGGGGATTTTATGCGAGCAATATATATATATATAAACTCCCCAAACAGGCGAAAACCTACCAGTTTCACCCACTGTCTCTGCCACCTCCCTCCATGCCTGCTTCCTCCGGTTTGTATCCCGTTAATTGTTCTGATGGTAAAGAACCGGGTGATTTGCTACCGTAATTTCTCGTTTGGAATATGAGGAAATGAACTGCGGTCTGGTTCTCCCTGCTTACACGCGGTTTGATTGGCTAGCGCTTCTACTGTCAGATTTGCATAAGCGTGTTTGATTGGCTGACGCTTCCAGCTCAGCTTCAAAAGTTGAACATTGCTCAACTATTGAATCCTGGAAATCCTGGAAATCTTCGCTTCGCTCCCCCACAATGCAGTTCGGCGAAAAGCGAGGCAAAGTGACGTCATCGCCATTCAAAGTCAATGGGCAGAGAAGCGTTGGAAGCGGTGGAAGATTCGTCTAAAGCTGCTGTGTGGACGTACCGTTAGGGCACCAATTGAAATCCTTACCACTGAAGATTGTACAGATTAATACAAAATATACTTTCTTTGAAGAGCTTTTGCTTATTCAGGCTGATCGAAGCACAATTTTTGGGTCAGAAGAAAATGTATTTTTCTAGAGACCTTCAACTTCCCTTGGAAAATATTTTCCTTATCAAAAGCCATTCCAAAAATATATGATAGTGAGCAATCCCATACAAGTGAACCCTGCCAAAAGAAATTGTAAATGTCACTGTTAACTCCCCCAAAGGTTTTTCTTAACTTGAGGTCACGACACAACATTGGCATTTTGAAGGGCAAATATATTCCAGGGCTCTTTGGGCCACATGTTATAACATAAGGTAAAGAGAAATAAAAAGAAGCAGGAACATATTAACAAAACAATGAGCTCAGTAGTTTATATACATAACTAAAGCAATGAATGTATTCTCAAAATTAAGCTTTTTGTTAGCCATTAACTGACGATTTTGGCAAAGATATATATCATCCACTTTCCAACCGACGAGGCTTGATCTTTGAAACAAGTTATTGTACATCTTTGGGGCAATATAAACAGTAGCAGGGGTTTGCAGATCTCCTTTTGATGACATTGATGATGAAAGAGATAATCCTGGGACGAAGGCACCAAAATACATACTCTGTTTGGTTTCTGTTGTATTTCACAATCACAACTAAATCTGAGCTCTCTGGGGCCGTTTCTCAATCTCGAGGATACTGGCTTCCAAGCCAATATTTCAAGGATGCTACATCATCAAGTGGCGCAGCAGGACCGTTCCAATGTCAAGCATACTTGGAATTCCACCGATGCCGCGTCCTTGGTTTGGGGGAAATTTCGAGGCTGCACATGGGTAGACTTCGCGTCCTTAAAATCCTCACAATGCTTTGCGCACGTACCAATTTCAAAAACCCTTGTGGAGAATGGCTGAACCGACGCAGCACACATTTAAATGTAAGTATGTAGTGGCGTAGAACATGTAAATATGTTACTTTGTTACATTTGTTATCACCAAAAATGTGTTAGATAGACATCGTGAGGTATTTATGTTCGATACAGTTTATGTTGAAATCGTTAGAGTGGCACACTTGTTAGCCTGTTCCATTCTTCTTCGTTTTCCGAAGCCGTGGCTTGGAAGCATACTTGCTTCGTTTCTGAAGGAAGTGACTTGGAAGTACGCGAATACCAAGCCTGCATCCTCGAGATTGAGAAAGGGCCTGGGTATTTTCTCAATGTCGAGGAAGGCTGCTCCAGAGCCACTATTTCAAGGATGCTACGTAATCGAGTGCCGCCGAAGGACTGTTCCAATGTCCAGGATGCTTGGAATTCTTCCGAGGCCGGCGTCCATCGTTGCGTGAAATTTTGAGGCTGCACATGTGTATCCTCCGCGGTCTTAAAATCCCAACAATGCTTTGTGCACGGACCAATTTCCAAATCTTTGGCGGAAATCGCGCTCCATTTAAGGCGGGGCCTCGCATATGACGCACACCTGTTAGCCTGTTCCACCATTCTTCGTTTTCCGAGGCTAAGAAGGATTCTTGCCTCGCTTCTGAAGGACCTGACTCGGAGGGACATGTCCTACCAAGGAATCGTCCTCGACATTGAGAAACACCCTCTGTCTTTCTCTGGTCTGCTTATATTAAATTACTTAGCACCAGATGGAAAACATTGCACCAAAACATGTTTACTTTGCAAACAAAATCTATGATCAACAAAAAACGAATTGCAGGATGCAAAATGTGCAAATAAATTGTAGCCATTCACTTTGGTTCTGTAATAATGGATGTATAATTGGAGATATTCACCATTATTATACATTTTGTATACATAGTTTAAAGCCCCAGAAGTTCTTTTTCGATGTTAACTGTGAATAAACCCAATGCAAATAAATGTAACTTGACATTTTGCAATCAGAAATGTTTAATGAGTCGTTAAAACAGAGATAAATTCATTACGGTTGATAAATCTGTCACTCAAATCCAATCACATTTCCTCCAGCGGGTGTAAAAATATATATTTAGAGCTTTAAGTAGACAAGCTAAGCTGCAGAGCCCAAATAAGTAGGGCACGCTTTATTATCAAATAACACACATTCATACACACATGGGGGCCAAATGCCGTATTTAAAGAGAATGTAGCATGTTAACGACAGCCTGACCAATGCTAGTGGCTGATAGCAGGGTACTGAAACCTTTATATGCACGGTGATGGCTGGACATGCATTCATTGAATCAAGAGAACATGTGCACATCTTTAAAGAGCCTGTGACACGAGTTTCCCCCATCATCCAAACCCATCAATTTGAGTAAATATTGTCCCGTTGAAAACCGTTACTGAACTGATTTTGGATATTTGTACTTTGATAACCATTAATCTGCCTTCAATGTTGACAATTTTCTGGATCTTCTCGGGGATTCTTCAAGTCCCGCCAAATGATGTGTGACGTCATTGCGGGCACAGCGCTCCAGCTGCACCGTCCGGATCCCAGCATCTGCATGTAAACGCACGATGGCGCACACAGCAGCAAGCTCAGACAGCGATGAAAGTTTAATTTTGAACGTGTCATATGAGGCTGAAGGATCGGTTTATGTTGTATCTGTTAGAGGTTTAGGAATGAGGTGCGTCAATATGGGCGATCATACGGTCATGTAGCCATTGGTGGACTGGGACTAAAAATCATCCCGGGACTCTCGACCGGCCCACTTCGGTACCGCTAGTAAATTGTCAACGGGGGGAGTGGGGGATGTCAGGGGTGGCGGGTGTTGTAGATAGTAAATGTAAATATGTAAATATTTGTGTCACTGCATCCTGGTATAATACAAATATAATGTATAATGTCTGTGTCTTTGACATTAGCGCTGCTAGCCACCTGTGCCCTGTACTACGAAGCCAGTTCAACATACCCTGGATATGTTTGAGTAGCAAACAAACTAACAACAACAAACTAACAAACGAGATCTCGCTAAGCGGTCCTACGACGCTGGTTATCAACTCGGTAAATCAAGCCAGGGTTTCTCTCTCCAGCTGAGAGCGCGTTCACGTCTAAGACACGAGTGGATCTGACTTGAATTACTTTTGACTCGAGTGTTTCGTCAACATAATGTGTTAAATAATACTTCTGCATCCAGTATGCGACACTGTGAGTGTTGCACGGGCAGATACGGCTCAGCTGACTCAGATCAGGAAATATATGATATATTGTGATATTATATGATCGATGATCTGATTGATGATGTGATATCAGTGTGATATGAATGATAAGTGCGACACGTCGGCGTCTTCTCTGCATACGGCAGTTTAAACTGTATTTCCTTTATCCTGTAATATGACTTGAGAGATTTAAACTCCGCACACTGAGTGGATCTCTTTTCTATAGACGCCGCATGTGCTAGTGATTTATCCGACCGGCCCACTTCAGTACCGGCGCATCGGGATTCGTCCCGATGGCCAGTCCGCCACTGCACCCAGCCCACGTAAACTGTCAACGGGGGGAGCCTCGCTGCGGGGAAACGGTGGACCTCGTGTCCCGATCGGAGTGGGAATAATAATAATAATAATGATCCGTGCATTTTATCCATTAATTTCCCCAACATTGTGGTAAAAAACCACACGTTTAATCCACGTTGGTGTACTACAACTACAAAAAGCATCGGTTTGTTTTTTCATCAGGAAATGCAGACCGGCACAAACAAACGATTTTTAATCATCATCCTAGACAGTCCTACTCGCCCAAATATTAAGTCCCCAAATAAATCCTCCTTAATTGATCTAATTTTAACAAATATTCCACATAAATACTCATCTGTGGGAGTATTTGCTAATGATGTGAGTGACCACTGTGTTGTAGCCACAATTAGGGACACTAAGGTCCAAAAGGTTAAACCACGTGTCATCACAAAGAGAGACAAAAAACACTTTGTGGAGCAGGGTTTTTTACATGATCTGTTTGATTTTGATTGGGGTAAAATCAATTTGTGTGCTGATGTAGAAACTGCATGGTCTTATTTTTATCTTGGTTTTATGAAAATTATAGATAGACATGCACCTCTGCGTACATTTAGAGTGAAGGGACGAAATAATCCCTGGTTTTCTGCTAAGCTGTCCAGTCTCCTTCATGAGAGAAATAGAATGGCTACGTTTTAGGCAGTAAGAAATAGCTTCACATCTCAATAAAAAGTGCTAAATCAAAGTACTATTTGTCGGTTACCACAGAAAACCTGAATAATCCTAGGAAATTTGGAAAGCAATAAAATCGATTTCCACTGGTGATATCCAAATGAGCTACCTCCGTGCCTTACCACAGCATCTGGCACTATATCAGACAGGGCTACTATGCTAAATTGCTTTAATGAGCATGTTGTGTCTTGTGGCTCTCTGTTTGGCTGTGTGGCTCCTGTGAACGCTCCAATCCTTGACTCTGAACAATGTGGTCTGGAAACCCTTCAGTTTTACTCCTTTAACTATTGGTATTGTTCATGAAGCATTATCCAAGTTAGATCCTAGGAAACCGGCTGGCCCGGACAACGTAGAACCTTTCTTTAAAGATAGCTGCAGATTTTATTGCTCCACCTCTTACTTCTCTTTTTAACCTCTCCCTCAGCACGAACACAATTCCAAAAGTATGGAAGTCTGCTTATGTCTTGCCTTACTGAAAGGAGGGGAGGCAACTATTTTAAATAACTATAGGCCAATCTGTAAATTGTCAGTTCTGGCTAAGGTGCTCGAACGCTTAGTGAGTGAACAAGTAAAGGAGTTTTTATGTATAAATGATATCCTGTCTAAACATCAGTCAGGATTCAGAAAGAACACCATCACTGCCACAATGAAAGTGGTAAATGACATTACTAGTATTTTAGATAATAAGCAGAGTTGTGCAGCTCTGTTTATGACCTTTCCAAAGCGTTTGACACCGTTGATCATCGCATTTTAAAGCAGAGGCTAGCCAGTATAGGCATATCCAGCCTTGCAGTGGGGTGGTTTGTGAATTACCTCTCTGAAAGGTCCCAATGTGTTCATTTTGATGGACTGTCTTCTGAATGGTTAAACATTTCTAATGGTGTACCACAAGGTTCTGTTTTAGGACCACTTTTATTCTCCATATATATCAACAGTTTAGGTGATAATGTGGATGAAGCTACTTTACATTTTTATGCGGACGATACTGTAATGTATTGTGCAGATCCCTCCATTAAGTATGCTGTTGTTAAATTACAAGCTGTTTTTAACACTATTCAGACTGAGCGCTGAACTAAAGCTTCTTTTAAATGTGGATAAAACCAAGGTAATGCTCTTTTCAAAAGCTAAAAAGACACCAGAGCCTGTTTTAGATATTGTAACTACGCAAGGAACAAAACTTGAAGTTGTTGCCTGTTACAAATACCTTGGTATCTGGCTTGATGATTGTCTCTCTTTTAAACTTCATGTCAATAACCTGCTTAAAAAACTGAGGGTTAGGCTAGGTTTCTTTTCAGAAACAAGTCCTGTTTCTCGCTTGAGGCCAGGAAAAGGCTATCACTGTGACCTTTTTACCTGTGCTGGACTATGGGGATTTGTTGTATATGAATGCACCTGCCAATTACCTGAGCAAATTGGATGCTGCGTATCACAGTGCTCTGAGATTTGTCACAAATTGTAAAGCGCTTACACATCACTGTACACTGTATACCAAGGCAGGTTTACCATCACTCTCTGTACGGAGGCTCAGTCATTGGTACACGTTTATCTATAAAGCTTTGTTGGGTAAACTCCCGTATTATATCTGCTCTCTGATAACACAGAGAGTTGCAAGCAGCTATTGTCTGAGATCACAGGATATAGTCTTGTTAGATGTGCCAAGAGCAAGGACTGTCTTAGGTAAGACAGCTTTTATGTGCGCAGCTCCACTTGCTTGGAACAATCTTCAACAAGAATTGAAACTGAGCAATCTCATTCCTCTGCATGTTTTTAAAGCTAGGCTAAATGAAATGCTTGCTGATACAATGGGCACTTGTAAATGTCTATAACTATGTATCCTGTAAATATAATGTATAATGTCCTTTATTGTTTTATGTTTCATGTGGAACCTATATGCTGCAGGTCTCCCTTGAAAAAGAGATCTATGATCTCAATGGGACCAATCTGGTTAAATAAAGGTTTGAAATGAAAATGAAAATCCTCACGATCATTTAATGTATCATATGTTCGCCGAATTGACATGAAAGCACTAATAAATGTAGTTTCATCCACTTGAGTTTACAACTACTAAAATAATCGATTTGTTTTATATCACATCCTACGGGAGGAAATTCAGTCGCTCTCACTACCGATTTTTAATCCTAATGTAATCATCATCTTCACCACGATCATTTATGTTTATGTTCGCCGAATTGACATGAAAGCACTGACAAATATGAATATACTGTAGTCAACTTCATTAAAACGTTATTAACGTGCCAAAACTCAGTAATTCACCATTTCTACGCATGACAACACACTTTGTCCCTGTTTGGCTCTCTCGCCGCACAGTGAAGCGTTCCCGCATTGACGTCACTTCCGGCTTCCCCCAAAACTTCAAAATGAGTCGAAGGAATTTCCCCGCGATGTTTGAAATTATTGATATTTAACGGAACGGTATCGCTTTTTCTTTTTTAAACTGACGGTTCGAGATGACTAGTAGCCCAATATTTCATTGCACAACAGTTGTTGGGATGATGTCACAGGCTCATTAATATTATGCAGAGTTTATAGTGCTTTGTACCATGTGAGATGGCAGAGCAGCTGTGGAGTTTTAGTGTAGTGCAGCTGTAAAAACCTGCCTTCGGTACACACTGTTACTTATCGTGAGTATTAATGCTCGGCTTTACTATCACAAGAAAGTAGGCCAATGGCATAAACCTGTCAAAGAGTGACTGAAATCTACCGGCTGGTGTCATGCAAATACAAGTCTATGGCCTTTCCACAGGATATGTAAAGTTCCACTGACGGTCTTATGATAAAAGGTATATGGGTTATTCAGGTACATACACGTGCACCATACAGCAAAGACACTATTACTCAGTATTAATAACCACCACGGGGTCAAAAAAGTGGGTCTAAGCAGAACGAATAGAGTAAGCAGACGTATTGTTATTCATCAGCTACCACAATGATCTGCAACACTCTAGTGTTTCTGAGAAGTTGTGACCTGTTGTCCATTCTGCCTTCACACTCTTTGCTCTTTGTAACCTTTAGCTGGCGAGTTGGCATATTTGAATCTCGCGTCTGCTCTAAGGTAGCGGCGGTGGTGGCGAAGTCGATAGGGACTTGGCTTGGCAACTGGAAGGTCACCACTTCAAGTCCCGGCAAGACCAAGTGCTACCGAGGTGTCCCTGAGCAAGGCACCGTTCCCCACATTGCTCCCCGGGCGCCGTTCAAAATGGCAACCCACTGCTCCTAACACAGGATGGGTAAAATGCAGAGAAACAATTTCCCCACAAGGGATTAATAAAAGTCCATCTTAGGTGTTTGTTATCTGGCCTGTAGCAATGTTTGGTGTGAATCCCAACAAGGCGTTGCAACAGGGTGGAGTTTGTACATGCATAACTTTGTAACTTCTGCCAGAAGAAATAACAGAATTCTTCCTCTTTTAAATAGAAAAAGCAGTAAAATACACTCTTGCAAGTCAACACAACAGTGGTTTTCCTGCTATTGCCACACTTGGTCTGGTGTGACTATAGCTTGTATGCTCCTATTTCTCACTTAGTTCTCTTTATTCAGCTATTGTCAATTTTACTGGTGCTATACTATGTTTTAGTAGTAACCATTGGCTGTAAACGCTATACGCCTTTCCATAAAAATGTGCGAGTGTATACAACACTTACTGGTTTTTTTGGTGTGTCAGATTAACTTTATAATCATGCTGGAAAGCAGGGTTAGTCAACCATGGTGGCTATTTCCTTTTCTCTATCTATTACCAATTCAGTCTGGCTTTTAAACTCTCCAATCCAAGTGTTTAATGTTTGAAAGTCTGTCAAAGACGGTTTCAATTCTTTGTGTTTTTCCCAATAATCAGCCAATAATCTGAAACACGCGTGGCTTTGAGGAGATAATATTAATTGTATGTTTTGCACAGTAATATATTGTAATAATTCTCCCTATTGATTTTATTCATTATACATTTACAGTACCTATATCAATTGGACCAAAATGCACTTAATGGAACATGAAATTGACTAGTATCCGTCTTGTAAACAAGTAACTGCACTGCTTTCTGTCTAATCTTGGCTCACATGTTGTGACTTGTGCATCTGCTCTGTTGCGTGCGATCACCTGTCTCTCTTTCTGCTGACTTTGAATTAACGCTGCAACCCATGGCTTGATTATGAGAGGAACTTTCTGGTCTGCAATTTAATTAACTGCTTTTTTTTTAACTTTTAATACATGTGCAAAGTGCATCTTCTTTCCGCTTCACGCCTGTGGTTTAATTCTATGAAATTGTTGCCGCTGTTTCCTTTATAACACTTATCTAGGTGTGAAAAGGAGTTCTATTGTAGAATAGGTTTTGTTTTATTTCATCTTTCACCGTATTCCCCTGTTCTATGCTGCCGTTTTTTATTATGCCATCTGTTTCTTTAAAAGGGCAAATCTGTAAACATGAATGTGTGTGATTACATGACTCAAAAATGATGTCGTATTTTAAAGCCACAGATGATGTTAGAGATCTGTTGAAAAGGCTTGAAAGAACTCCTGTGGTTTGTTTCACATTTGTTTAACTGAGAAATATCAGTTGGCTTTATTTGAAAGAGAAAGCACGGTGACAATATGAAACACGACGTAATACACTCAAATGAATCAACAAAGGATTACGATAAACCACAAACTCTCTGAAGTTCCTGTGTTTGATATGTATCCTTGAAGGCGGCGGTTCAACTTTGAGCATCTAAAAACAAGCTAATGACATGTGAGAATTTCCTTGTTGCTGCACACAGCTTTATTTTTAATTTTTTGGCTTGCTTTTTTTGTGTGCTGGACTAAAGACAAGAATGACTTTGCCTGCGGCTTGTTTTTAATTTCAGCACTCACCATCAAAGTTGCACAGATGACGAAGGCCTTGAGGAAAAACATGGTGGAAAGTGATCAACAGATAACTTCAACAATCCTCTCAAATGCTGCCCCCTTGTGGGATGGCGAGGCGTGGAGTCCCTTGATGCCAAAGAGCAGTTTAGGCATTTTATAAACTCCCACCTCGAGTGGTTTACAGTCAGTGAACTGCTGGGGATTCACTGTCCTGCTCAAGGGCATGTTGCATGGATAGATTGCTGAGGCACAGACTGAAGCTATACATTCAGGGTCATGGTGTCACATTGTGTTTTTTCTTTGCCCTGGTGTGTAAAGTTTAATCATACATTTGTTTCATTTCATATTCCTCTGGGACTCATATTCATGTGGCATTTCACGAAAGGGGGTCAGTGCTCAGAGGCTGTTACAGTGTCTTGCTCAAGGACACTTTGACAGGGGTGGACACATTGATCTCAAAGGACTTACTCGTTCATTTCAATGATGATGACGACTCACGAGTACTATCAGGCCTGACCTTTAAGTTTCCCGCGTGCTGAAAGATAATCACCGTTACTGCAGTGAACGAAAGAAATGCGGCATCATGAATTTGTATTCATTTGGAGCTGTAATTGGAATACATTCTGTCTGGGCCTTATGGCACCTCCAATGCTATTTCAAACTATAAAATGCCTTCAAATCTACAAAATGATGTGTGCCCGCTGAGCTGAATCTAAATTAAAATTGGATTAGAAATATAGGCCATTTTGAAGTGTTACGTTTTCCTGTGCAAATCCACTGCAGTCTCCTGAGTGAAATCAACTCTGGCTCTCTGAGCACTTGAGGCGGGAAAGCTCTCTGCTGCAGTTTGACACGCACCAAAACGAGCATTCATCAATACAAAAAAATTCCCTATTTGCACACACCGCACTTGAGTTATGTTTTCCTTTAATTTATGCCTCCAAAGGGATGCGTAAACAATTACAATTACTTGTGGCAGTCACAATAAATCACAGCAAATCAGTTTAATAAAACAACACCAGCAGATTTACATGCAAATTGGCCCAGGGAAGGAGGCCACATCAGCGATTGAGGTTTACTATGTTTTGTGCTTCAAGACAACAGAGGGTCTTGTACTTTTAGTTGTTTAGGCTATAAACAACACACTTCACTCTACAGCCAACCGTATACGAAACACTACTGTAGTTATAAAACTGCTTCAAACTTTTCATAAATCACAGCTTTTATCTGGAACAGGTAGGCAATGGCGCAACCTTTTCTCGTAGCACTCAAATGCACTCCATCTCCACTAGTTACAGAGCTAGACTACCGTGAAGTGTCTCCAGTAGTGAGCAGCAGGTCTGTTCATCAGAGGTGACGTACAAGTGGGAGCAGAGGATTGGGAGACTGAGGAAGCTGTGATCCAAACACACGCTCTGCACCTCCTCAACAACAACCCGAAGGAACAGATTCATCTGAGGAAGATCCACAGCAGCGTGCGGTGTACACAGGCACCATGCATAATTAGCACTATAGACACAGTGAGCAGAAATATGCTCGGGCTGCACACAGCGCTGTGCTTCAGAGGAATACATAGATGTGTGTGGGGTCTGACTTACTGTCACGTGCATGAGGTGTTTTGTACTGAAAATCAAAAGATCCTGATGTTTGGTAGAGTGCATTCATATCGAAAGGAGAGGCTACATTTAGTGCTTTGAATAGTTCAGACGACTTCAGCTGTGATGGAAATAGAATGAGCAATGTGCAGACTATGACAGTTATTGTAGTTATTTTTCAACAGAAGACTTCACACAGGTTATATGTAAAACATATTTTTATTATTGAGAACATAATGGATTCCTGAAGCCCAAACAATGTACAAATCCTTCCTGAGGAGATAAAGATAAAAAGAAAACTGTGCTTTCAGCATCTCACATTATGTAACATCTGTATAAACTATACACAAGCATTCATTTGCCTAAAACAGCATCATTATTCAAGGCAGTAAAGTCAATCTCATGCTCCAGATGTTTGGCTGTAGTCGCCAGCTGTGCCGTATATTTGGATGTTAAGTTAATGTATTTCGATGCGAGGGTGAATCTTTCGTAATGTCAACAAATCCCACGTAAAGATGGAAAACAACCGTGCATTATTTTGTCTCAAGTGTGACTTCCTTTCCCTGTTCAACGTTCTCATCACATGTGTTGCTCTTGAGGACATACATCTTCACAAACAGGTTGCAAATATGACCTTCTTTACAAAAAAAGGCTGAGTATTTCCTGCAACATCTGGACACTGAAGATACCATCAAATGCTACTCATGGCGCAGTAACTGGTGCATATATGGAGATATCTTCAGCTGGGGATTAATACACATTTGATGCTTTTGTGTTCATTTACAGCAAACGGATGCCGTATGCAGGATAGTGTGAGGCTATGACTTCATATCGACTTTATTGTTGTGTTAAAGTGAGATACTTTACAGCAGCAGGATAGTGTTAATGTTATTGACTCCAATAAAGTACAGTGGCCATGTTTATGGTAATGCTGGTCCATGTCACGCAGTGTGTCTCATTAGTGTGTATTTATGAGACAACAACGGAGCTCTAAAGCACAGAGAGAGACCAATCACTTGTAAGTAGGATCAATTCATGGATTTGTTGACAATAATAAACATAACCATTGCAGCCTCATACCTGAAATTCCGTATGAAAGGAACATATACAGAATAATAGCATTGTTATCAATTGGTGCAACCAAAAGAATACATTTTACAAGCAAACCCGAGTTTAAATAAAGCACCAACATTATAAATCAATAAACACATCATCTGTAAAAGTAATGAGATCCCATTGTTTTAATGTGCTGTCCCTGACCCAGTGCAGACAGTGCATTGTTGCTTCTTCAGCAGAAAGCGTGGCGGATTTTGTGCTGACCTTGTTCATGGCTGCGGTGTGATTACTTTCCAAACCATTTAAGTCACATAAAAAGCATTTAATTGATAAGCGCACATCCATTTGTGGGATCCCCTTCATAGTTAGCTGAGCATTACGCCTGAGCGCCACTGAGGCGAATCCCTTAATTGAGAAGTGTCATAAGAAGCATCCGTAAACAGAAGGCGCAAAATAAATAGTCCCATTTACATTAAGGCCGCCCCTACGGCTAATTTCTTCTTTCATAACTGTCACCCGTCCCAGGGGTGAATTATTTACTCAGAATAGAGACGGATATATGCATGCAAGCACCTCAAGTGCATTTGTCAAGGTGCTGTTGTTTAGATCTCTCGATGATGAATGGATGAGGGGGTGTGAGCTCGGTCAAGCGCTGTGGATCACTGAGCCTGTCTGCTCGCAGGAGGCTCAGCAGCAAAGTTTGATGCATGACCACTGCTTCACAAGGCAAAATAGTACAATTCACGTGGGACTACATGACGTCTGTGTGTGGAGCACTGTTGTTGATGGGGAAGGATTTTAGGTTAAAAATACATTCAGTATCAGGTAGCTTATCCAGTACATTCTTTTAATAAGTGCAAATCGAGCATCCTTCTTTTGGTAATTTGACATTCATTTCTAGAAAAGCAATACTCTAATCCAAAATACTACACTTTGTAATCCCCATGGGAGACATTTTGATTGTCTTTATAAAAAGCTAAGCGACAGAGACACAGAGTGTGTCAGCCTTTTTGAGAGGAGAACCTTGTGCAGTCAGTCTTGCTCGGTGGCACGTTGGATCAAGTGTGTCAGCTGTTTGTTTGCCGGTGGATGCGGGACAGTAGTAGAGAATAGTCTGCTGACATCTGTCATCATCTTGGTCTCCCCCTGTGAGTCTGATGCTGGAAAGACACAATAAGCCCTTCATTGGCAACATGTCATGCAGAAGAAGAGGCAGAACCACAGTGTCACAAACACTCAAGACTAAATACATAGTAATGTCATCTTTTTTGTCAATTGTGAAAATGCAACAGCCATATACAAGTGCTGTCAAGAATCCATCAAGAAATGCACACTACAGACGAAAGCACACACTGCTGAGGAGACGGTGCAGGTAGAAAGGAGCCTGTGACACTGCACACATGGAGCCATGACATGTGACATGATATGACAGCAGTAAGTGCACATCAGACGGAGATGTTTTTGCTGGAAAGAAGTCATATCAACAAACATATGGCTACTGGCATCAGGCCGTGTCTCACTTACCTGCTCGGGATGGGTGACGTGTGCAGGATGCCCGCGGCCATCGGCATGCCGGTGAGGATCAGCATGCATGTGTCCACGTTGGGGATGATGGTTGGTGGGCCGATGTTGTACTTGTTGGTGTCGTTGAGCGATCGGCATGTTGACAGGAGGTCTAGGGGGCTGTGGCCCTCTGACTGGGGATCTGTGCGGGGTGTGCTTCTTAGGGAGGGTCTGGAACTGTGTGAGGGGCATCACAGGAGGAGGCGCTGGTGGCTGCTTAGCCCCGTCAGCAGGAACCTGTGTCTGTGTTCCGGGGTGAAGCAGAGCAGCCATTGTCTGATGTTTCCTATTCTGAAATGTTTGAGCCCTCTCAGTGTGGGCTGTGAGAGCAGCCTGGGTTAGGTTACTGGGATTATGCTGGGCAGAAGAGTTTGGGAGTGGAGCAGTGCCTCCTTGGCGGGGATGATTGGCACCGTTTATGACAGGCTGTGTCTGTTTGCCCAGGCCTTGTGTTGAAGTTTGGATCTGTGCTGCTCTCTGTGCCTGTGGAAGGTGATTAGGATCAGCCAACGCTCTTGTATCTGCACCCCGAGATGCAGCCGGTCCCTGTTGTGTCGTGGGACCTTGTGACAGAGCAGAGCGGCCCACAGAGGCCTGCTGGCTCATGAGAGGCAGAGCCTGGGGGTTATTCCTGTGTGTGGCTTCCTGCCTGGGGGCGTTCTGGCTACCAGGCGTTTCTCTGATGTCTCGCTGAGCGCTCTGCCTTTGTGTGTGTCTCACTATCTGTGTGTTGTGTTCAGCATCAAGCTGTGTTACGCTGCGAGTGTTTGGGCCTCGATGATCAGCAGAATGGCTCCGTGTCCGTCGGTCCTCTGATGGTGCTTCTCGTCTTGGTGAAGCTCTGCTCCGTGAAGTGTTTTGGCTCTGGAGTCGAGGCTGAGATCTGCTGGGCGCTCTGGCCTCTGGTATGGGAGGATGGTAGGTGTAGTCTGTGTCAGAGGTGTACTCAGGAGATGTCGGTCCTCTTTGATGCCTGCCGCTGGGATACGCTGGGGTGCCTCTGAGGAGATCCCAAGAGTTTCTTTCAGACCTGCGAGGGGAATCTGGCTCCCGCTGGTACGTCTGTGTGTCGGCGTTTCGCTGGAGAGTGTTATTACTGTTATAGTGTGTGTATCCAGTCGGGACAGGTCTAGGCTGGTCACTAGGATAGGGCTGCCCACTTTGCATTCTGGGATTTGATGGCTCTGTGTGTGTTACGTTCTGATGGGTTTGCAAAGTGTTATTATTGGCAGTGTTGGTAAGAGGAAATGAGCTGTCCTGCTGAGGCTGATGGCTGTTGGCTGGGTATGAGTTAAGATTGACATGTATGGTGGGCATTTGTGCATTGTTGTTTTGCTGGGCACTCTGCGGCAGCGTGTTGAGGCTGAGGTGGACCCCCGGCTGCTGGTTGCCGCCCTGGGCACCGCCAGTCTGTATGAGAATGTTAGGATTTTGCTGTTGTGTGCTCGGGAGTGTGTTGGCATGTTGAGCATCAGTGTGCGTAAAAGCCCTGTTGTCAATGCCATTGTGAGGGTATGAATTGGCATTGTTAGATGCATTTTGTAGGAGTCCATTTGCGTGGGTTCGTCCATTCTGTCGGTGTGTGTCGGAGTTATGCCGCCTGTTCGGCTGCAGTGTCTGTGGGTTGCTTATTTCACGAGGGGCTGCGTATACGCGCTCAGGATGGCGTGTGTGATAGAGGGGGGGTTGGGGACCTTGGCCCAAATCCCGTGCACCATTAGGTTGTGGATCTGGAGGCTTAATGGGAGCAGATGAAAAATGAGAGGAGGGAGAGAAGAGACAGCAAAAGAAAGATGGAATGAGAGGGTCATTTGTGAAAAGCCCATAAGCACCAGCACATGGACTGGATAAAGACAAAATCAATGGTGAATCACATGTAAACTTTACTGAGGCTTACTATCAGCCTGGGATTTGCGTAGTCCCTCTGCACCAGCACAGCAGAATCCCTTGGTCTCTGTGCTGCAATAATAGAAATGATAAAGAAGAAATCACTTCAGTGCATGAAAATGTGCTTGAGCTATTATGCGATGTATGAATGGAAATAAAGATCATCAAAGAGCCTTTTACAAAATGCTTGACTCAACATTACTTTACAATGAAAAAGTGGACAAATAAAAATGTACTAGATCGCAAACAAAGACTTACCTCTCCTTCGTCGAACCAGAAAGACAATGAGCACAATGACGAGCGCGATGAGGATTAGCAGCAGCAGCAAACAGCCAATCACAATCCCCACCACTTCCCCGACGTTTAGACACGTGGCTGAAATGTTCAAAAAAAAATCACGTCAAGGGGAAGAATTAATAATGATAATGAGTCTGACGCTCAGACTGAAAATAGAAATGAGAACAGGAGAGGAGAGAAGGGGGAGATTCTGAAAAAGGATGATTGTTACAGCAAAGACAGAAATGAAAATAGAGAAGAGGAAAGAAAGTGTGAAAGTCACTGAATGACTTTGAACACGTTCCCTTAAGATCCATCTCAGTCGATTTCTGCAGCTGTGATGACAGATACAGGAACTGTCCAAAACCGACTCATCATTATCAGTCACAGAGAGGCCAGGCTCCACTATAACTCACCAACGATGGCCAGGTCTGTCCCCTGCTCCGACGAGCCCCCGGTGATGCTGTTTCTGGCCGTGCACACGTACCGGCCGCTCTCATCTGTTGAGAAAGTCTGAAGGTTGAGCACCCCGCTGTCCGGCTGTCCGGTGGCGACCGTCTGTCCGTCACGTTGCCATGAGAAAAGGGCAGGGGGCAGCGAGTCAGACAAGCAAGTGAGACGCACCTCCTGTCCCACCAACACATCCCCTCCCCCAACACACTCTTTAGCGCTCTTCTTGGTCAGCACAGGGGTGTCAGGGCCATCTGGTTTGTGGGAGATCAGAGGACATTCATCAGCATCAAAAACATTTGGTTCACAAGTACAACAAGGCAAATCTGTATTCAATAAAGCTGCCTCTATGAACAGATGATGTATTCTGTTCAAGGTTTTATCTTTCTGTCATTTTTGGGTTTAAGTCAGCGTCAAGCCTTTTAATGAAACCTCCTCAGTCTTGTTGCCGTCTACAAAGCTGTGCACTTTTTTGTTTGATGTTAAATCTAAAATACGAATGGCTGTCCACTTGAAGGAACGTCAAAAAGCATTGTGAAGTCCTGCACAGTCTGGAGAAGTACTGCATTGTGGGTAAACACTCCCCAGATAAGTTACTGCAGCCTGCTGTTCAACACAGCTTGATCTACACGTTACATAAAATACTATCCTTTTTGTTCCATTGTATTGAAAGCTATAAGAAATAAATTAATGAAATAAGTTTGACTCAAGTCCATACAGTAGTTCTGTAATGTAAGTATGCAACTTCCTCCAGTAAGAGTTGGGTTATCTTTAACAAACCGGGCAAACTACTTCCAGCCATTATGCTAAGTTTAGCTTAATGGCTGCTGGTTCCAGCTTTATGTTTCACCGACAAACATGAGAGTGGTAGAAATCTTCTTATCACATGTGTTAATAACAATTCTGATATTCATGTGATGTGATATTCAAATATCTTGCAGAAAGGCCACATATTTTCACATTCTAGCTTAAAAAATGTGAGATGTTTTCTGTTTTATATTAAATCAAATGTCAGGTGTGACGTAACTTACTGGGGTCTGTAAGCATTTTGCCTGTTTTCTGATCATTCATCAACTGAGCTATTAAGAGATTAATCTATAATGACAAAAACAATGATGATAAGAATCATTAGTTGCAGTTTTAGTTTATATAACAGTCTGGTGTCTGGGTGGATTTAAAATAAGTGTGACGAAAGAAAATCCACTTTTGGCATGCATAGCCCCGACAGATTTCAACAACACCCACAAATTGATGTGTTTTTCATTTGGGTAAGAACCATCTGTTTAATGTTAGAGGACAACGATAACGGGCCACTTAAATATGCCAGTGGAATGATTGGTAGTGTTTGCTATAACTGTCAGACTGTCACATTAGAATTAAGGATGTGATCCAACACAAAGCTCAGGCAGCACAATGGGCCTATGGAAGAATGTCCTTTGCAATCCGAGTGCATTTTAGCACACTGTTTGCAATGTAGATGGAGTAGATAAGCTACTGCTGTTTGCTGTGGCTGCAGCAGATTAGCGGCCACTTGTCTTGATCAAACTCACAGTAGACAGTGACGCTCTGTGTGGTGGTTTGGGCGCTGACAGGGTTGCTGACGGTGCATGAGTAATCCCCGGCATCACTTCGTCTGGCTGGGTTGATGACTAGAAAGCCGCCTGAGATGGTGATCCTGGCGTCGGTGACGATGGCTGCACCTCCTTTGCCCCACTGGACTGTAATATCTGTCCCAGCAGTCCATGTGCACCGCAGAGACACATTCCTCCCTTCCATCGCAACTGCAGGAACAATCAGATTCACCCCCGCCACTGCATCTACAGGGAGAGTATAACAAAAATGGGTTATCAAAGAGCCACAAAAGCAGAAAATGTTTTCTAAAAAGGCACTATGGCTGTAGGTAGAGAGCATGAGAGTATACCAGAGCTCACTTCAGATGTTGGACTGACACAACAATACAGGGCAGTTTTATGTTTCTGTTGAGGATCATTTGTGGTAATCAAAGCAAGTGAGCTGAGAAGGGACAGGATTCAGATAGAAGCACAGATGGTGAGTAAGAGGGCAGACGTGTGAGTGGTAGCAGAGATGCCTCTTGGCAGTCAGCCTAAGTTAAATAATTGGAGAGGGAGAAGAGGGGGCGTGCTGACGGAGAAGGCTGTGACTAAGACGAAACTGTAGCAGCAACAGGAAACAAACAAAAGCATCCGAGCAGATACCATACCATACCAGATAGCTCTAATCGCTCGCAAGTGTTCCGACTTTAAACTTGCCTGTGCTGTGAATCATTTAGGATTTTAGCTTCATTTCTAAAGTAAGTTATCAGTGAGTTAGTGGGAGGTTGACAGTCATGCTCAAGGACACGTACAGTATGTGAACTGCTGTGAGTTTAGAGCAGTGGTTCCCAACCTGGGGGGCGTGCCCCCCTTGGGGGGGGGGCGCCAAAGATCGAAGGGGGGGGCGCCAGGCCTCGGATGATTTGAGGCCAAATATCATATTTAGACTTTTTTTTTTACATATAATTGTGAGGCAATACATGATTGTCACTAAAAGCCTTGTCTCTACATTACAATAAAATATAAAAAAGAATTGACTAATTAATTGTAATAAAAATTCAAGTTAGTATTAAAGGCATAAAAAGACAGAAATGTATAATTCTTTCTTTAATATAAATGTTTCTTCTGCCCATAAAGTGTCCAAACCAGATAAGCTGGATAAGCACATTTTTAAAACATAGTCATTGTCCATGCCGGTTTCAGTTGGATTATTTGTCACAGTTGCTCCGATCAGATCGGTCTCCTCCATTTTGTAGATTATTTACGACTTTTGAATCCACATAAACACATCGGCAAAATCCGGTTTACTTTGAGCATGTGTTTTAAACAGTTTAATCCCTTTGTGAATTGTTTCCACTTGCGCCGTCCTTTCATTTCTTCATTCAGCGGGAATCCAAATGAATTAATCCTGAGTCCAATAACCATCAAAGTCACTCCAATAGTGCTCCTTAATTACGCTTTCATCCTTCGTTAACAAAATACTTCACATTCATCCAGTTTGTGACAGTAGCGCCCCCCCCCCCCCTTGTGTGTGTTTGTGTGGGGGGGGGGGGCAACTTCCAACAGGAGTTATTTGGGGGGGCTCTTGGGAAAAAAGGTTGGGAACCACTGGTTTAGAGGATGTGACCTTTCAGCAATAATAGACTTGGTGCTTCTAAGAATTTGGTCTCCCTCACACCCTATTAGCGCCGGTGGTAAGAGGCATGGGAACGACTAGAGCGACATTCCTCTAGTGTGGGCAAATAAAAAGAAACACTCTGCTTAGTTACAGAACTGAATGTAAATTAATGCAAATACTGTATGTAAATGTATGTTACATATTTAGACAGCTACAATATCAAACATCTAAGAGCATGAGCGCTGCATATCAAATGTGTTTTATTAGCATAAAGCCCTGAGCAACTAGCTTCATCCCCTCCTCCTTTTTCATTAATTTCACTTCGCCTACCATGGGTCACTAATTTTATTATACCTCCCAGACTAATTCTCTTACTCCCCAAATCCTCCCTCTTCTCTCTTCACTCACTTCTCTTCCTTCTATACATTATCATACACGTCCCCACCTCTCATAGCTTCCCTTCCTTCCTTCCCTCCCTTTCTTCTTCTTAAGTCTTAAATCAGGCACGTTTCTTTTTCTCTTACCAAAGACTCTCAGCTGTACCGGTTTGGAGTTAACAATAAAGTCTGTGGTACCAGAGGGGGTCACCTCCACCGTGTAATCCCCCGCATCTCGGAGCTGTGCGCCTGCGATTCGGAGCTGGTTTGCAGAGATGGTGACCCGACCTACGAACTGGGTTCCCTGGTTAATCGCTGAGGCTCCTGAGCTCCACTGACCAACAGTCACTCCTCCCTGGAACTGCCATTTCATGGAGAAAACCTGGGACACCGTCAGCACCGTGAACACGATCTCAGAACCAGTTTGAACCAGAACCGGGTCTGTCTGGAACTGGATCTCTACTGGCTGCTGAGCCAGCACTTTGGCAGAGAGGAGGACTGAACAGAAGAGAAAAGGAGAGAAGATCAGTTTAATAAAGTACATTTACTCAAGTTATACACTTTTTGCAATTTTCAGATACTTGTACTTGAGTATTTTTAATTGATGTTACTTTATTCTTCTACTCTACCACGTTATTGAGAGAAATACTGCATGTTATACTCTTATTTGACAACTATGGTTCCAAGTTATACTTTGGGGATTAAGATTTGTAACTTTATTTAAAGTTATGGGAATCATACCATCATCCTACCAATATCATCAAATCAAACCAGTGTTTTTAATTGTGATCCCTTGTCCACAAATGTTTCAAATGTCTTTGACTATGCAGCTTCACCAAAGAGTGATTTATCCTGAAAAACATTTTCAAGTCACAAAAAGTCAAGTTATCAGTCATATTAGAAAAGTATTTGGAGTTTAGCCTATGTGAGACTGTACGCCGATGTAGAGGCACTGAACATATTGAGATATCTATTGAGAATATTAGGGAAAAGACCCAATTAATCATGCAAAAATGCACTAAAATTCCCCTTACATATTGATGCGTCAGTGTCCAATCTAAATATGTCATATACTCAGTTACAGGGCAATTGTACTTTGGATTTTTTTAAGATCATTATTCTGAAAATGCTTGTCCAATTTCACAGGCAATTTCTATGTGGGACATGAACTTGGAAAAAGAGTATTTTTACTGGTGGCCTCACTGAGGTAAACAATATGAAGGCTTCTTTCACCCCTGCAGAGAGCAGGATCTATAGGAACAAACAGGCCGGGCTCAGGGTGTAACAACCTATTAGTTAGGTACACACTCTTTTCTCCCTCATAGATTTCACACAATGTTTTTTTAAATTGAAAGTGATCCCAAGCTAAACATCTATTTTGTGTTTTTGTTATGCTGACTTAACGTAAGCCGTGTTAAAATCATAGTTGTTGTCTCTCTTCTCGAGAATCTGCAGTGCATAGGCAATTTCTCAGAAACAATGTTGTAAAAGAATCATATATTCTACAGGCTTTGAACTGTTGTATGCTGTGTGTGCATTGGTAGGGTGTTTGTGAATGAAAGATAGAACAAAGATATATGTTTTTGTATTTGGCTGCCAGACCTTTGTTTAGTTTTTGTACAGATTCAGGCTGGGAAACTCAGGTAGAATACTCAATGCCGTTTTACTGGCAAATAAAGCAACCACGCAAGAGTGCTCTGGCCAATGAATTGTAGTGAATCAAATCAATATGGTGCTGATCAGTCTCGCTGGACTGCCTTTAAATGATTTTCACAGGGGAGCAGTGTATCAAATGACAAAAGGTCAACAGAGAGATGGATTGAGTTCAGGTTCACTCGCATAGCTGTTAAAGACGTCAAAAGACTTTCGGTGCCCCGATTAAAAATATCACCGGCCATGTCACTTTATTAGAAGAGACGGGAAGATAAAGAGACAGCACAGAGCAGATGCATTCATGTGCTGTTTGACGGGTTTTCCAAGGACAAAAGAGCAATACTAAGTCATATTTGAAAAGTTACAATTAATGTGTAACTACAAATATAACTCACGGAAAATCTTTTATGTACCTTGAATGACTATTGGCCCTGAAGTCATGCCAAAAACGGTAGGAACCTTAAACTGATAAACCACAGATTAAGGGGTGGGTGGGTCTAATAGGTCAAACTGTTAACTTGTAACAATGTACTTATAAAAGTAAAGTAACCGCTGCACCTAAAAATGTAAAATTAATAACCTCTTAAGCATCAAAGGATGTTCGTCAGACCACACATTGACCACAGTGCAGGCGTTTAGCATAGAAAAAAGGGTTCATTCGCAATAATTGCATGCTTTCACACAACCACAGACATGCACTCTGCTGCGTGCAATGACGCCTGCCACAGATGTAAACAATACACTGTTCATGAGTGTTGCCATGGTACATGACTCCATTTATAAGTTATGCACCGCTTTGTTTTAGGCCGCGCTTTTTGCCGCATTCTTTTTAATGCGAGTTTGCAAAAAAATAAACACACACTCACATCTTTGACCTCTATGTTACATTTCAGTCTGCTAGGGTGAAAACTGTGGCGGCCAAAGGTCGGGAAAATGTTTGTGAGGAAATATTGAAACCAACAAAGTGAACTAAAGGGCTGCTGGAGGCAACTAAAAAAACATCTTCGATGAACCCTGCAGATTGGATCACTATTTTTTATTTATTTTTTTAATCACAAATAGACCACAGCAACATTTGTATTTAATTATATCAAAATGTTGCTGATCATTACTTTAATTATTATCTTTCATGCATGAACAACAAGCCCTAGCTAATGAACAAATTAAAATATAATTTACATTCCTGTGCTCCTTGCAGCACAAATGCCTACAGTAGATCATTTGTATGCACCCAAAACGGTGTTATATACCCAGTTATGGAACAACAAGCTGTCATTTTGGATGGGAAAATAGATACCAGCAAATATCTTAACAACCTTAAAATGCAGTGAATTTAAAAGGGTACAGCTGGTATTAGCCAAGGGTGATAAAGGAGGAAGGAAGGCGACAGGTTTGTATAGACATCTTCTCCAAAAAAATAAAGAAATGTAAACATACTGTGAAGGTCAATTTGATTGTAAGGGCTTGGGAATGTGTGAGTGTTGCACTCTTCTACACTGTAGCAACAACTTAAACAAAGTCACTTAAAAATCAACATAAAACATATGAAAGCTGAGCCGGATGAAGGACAATACAAATAAATCGTACTTAATATGAAACTCCCTTCTGAGTCTCAGTACTCTGTTTGGGCATTTAGCACCGTAAGCCTTTTTTTAAATCACTCAGATCCCAAATTATACCATGGGTCATTGTCCAGCAGCTGGGCACTGTGGATTTAACAAATGTTATTCAAAAAATTATAATTAGTGCATCTATTGAGGACCGTTTTCATCTGTGTTGTAATACATAATGTATTGCTCTTATTGTGAATTGTTCATCAATCCTATCTTTCTGTTGTCCATGACACCCACTTTTATGCAATAATGTAATATAAGTCTATGAGAAAGATAAAGATATATCAGGCTTCCGACAATACTGAAGAGGATTGAAATCATTGTGATTTGTTATTAACAAATTGAATTTTATTCTTTGAATTGTGCATGCTCGGCCAATGTTGATTTTTCATATGTAAGTGGCCAATTAGTTTGTATACTATACCTTTTAGCCTTCTGTTGTGTGTCATTAGAAGCAGGCTGAATTGGAGGGAATACAGTAGGACATTTGAAGTCATATTGTCATTAACAATAGCCGAGTATCGGTATTGGATGCTGTTTCATTGTTAATGCATGAGTAACAACCTTGTTTCATTACTGTATTAAAAGAAACTGCAGTACTGCCCATCCCTATCGACATATTATAACCAAATGCCATATAGATATAGAAAACAATGGCCTCCTATTCATTGTGAATCCTCACAACAGTTCAGATTTGAGAACCTGGGAGGAGTCCCTGAATGCCTCACGTCACTCACTAGTCAGTGCACAAACGGGAAAGCAGCCGCGCAGGTTTAAGAGCGACGAGCTTTGTGCTTCAGAGATGTAATTGATTTACAAACGTGCTAGGAATGCCACATTTTCCCCTCCCTCGACTTGTTTTTTTTACCACAGAAGAGACAACCGATACTCTGCTTTAGAGAGCTGTTTGAAGCATTTGAACGCTGCTTTCGGAGCAGAAGGAGAAGACACCGTCAGAGGAAATTGTTTTACCTGCCAGCGACAGCCTGAGAAGAAGCAAAGGTTGTCTCATGTCTTCAGTCAGGCCGATCTGCAGGGAAATGAAACTTTAAAAAAAAAATTGACATACTTCTTCCAGTAAATGCTACGGTTTATTACCGTGCTATGCCATTCAATTCAAAAATAAACCTGAAAAACTAATATTTTCCCCTGCGTTTCAAAAAGGAGGTAGTATAAAACTTACCAAAGTATTTTCCCTCGGTCGTCATGTTCATGTTTTTGCCAAATTAAAGTTCCGTATCGCTTTGTTTTCGATACTGATGACTCTACTTCCTGTTTCTCCACTATTACCTGCTGAGGACACACCTGTTCTCTTAAAGAGACAGCAGCCTGAATAAAAAATGGCGGAAAGTAAACCTTTAACTATATTTAACTGACAGCTGTTACGAGTATGCTTACGTTTCAGATTAAGATTTATAATACTATACCACGATACATTTTACAAAACAGAATTCATTGTGATATATATTAAACTACTTGAAAGTAAGATTCACCTTGAGCTGTAACTCTATAATGCTGCTTTGCATTATTGTGTTAGTCTAGGAATGCCACATGTAATAATATAACTAATAATAATAACATATTATAATATAATACACAGGTCACATGAAGCATTTTTTTTAATTTAAAGTACATTTTGCTGAAAATACTAGTATTTTGACATTGTTGTATTGGTACGTTTGCTTGAGAAAAGGCTCTGAATGCTTTTTCTATCACTATTAATTATAGTAGTTCTTTATAGTTGTGGTGTTTTTTCATCAATAATAGTAAACACTGTATTTGGGTACATGTCTTGAATAAGTTCCTTGATTATTTCCAATGCAGGTTTTTAATGATGGCATTGCAGTAATGAGTAATTACCAAACAAAAATGAAACATATTAGATATCCTGAAAGTTCCACACACTAAAAAGAGCATCATTAACTATACATGTAGCGTATTTACTCTTTTGTTTTCTTATATTTTCTTGTAAATGAATGAGATCCTACTGTGGAATACAGTGTCACACTGATAGCAGTAATGAAAAGACCTTATCCATTTTTAGAGAATGTATTTATTAGATTTTATTGACTTTCATGTTTGAAGGTCAATCTTTTTTGCCCTGTTATGTGGCAGCTATGATCTGATAAAGCAAATTAATGATTTGCTTAATTTACCCACTTGTGGTATAATATGGATTAATGTCAAGCAAAACAAGGACATCCATTAGTTTGTGCATAAAACCATAACACGATGATGTCCGCTGAAGAAAAATACTCTGAGAACAAAAGTGTTGTGATATTTTTCAGATGTTATATTAGTGCCACCCACTGGTTAATTCCAGCTACCAGCACATCTTTGTAGTCAAAGATCTCAGTGGGAGCCACAGCTGTGACTCCCATGATTATTCATAAACCCTCTGAAAATACAAATGGATTTATAATCAGTTTTAAATCACTTGTTAAATCTGTGCCCCAGGATGCGTTTCATGAGCTCACCCCCTGAATAAGTGATGTCATTATGTTTCAGTGCTTTATTCGTGAAAAGGCTCTGCTGATGCACACAGTAGTAGCTGTTCTTACATGGTCTTTCTCGACAGATGATTTTCTAAAGGTTATTGCAAGCAGCTGAGGTTTAAATATTTTATATGTGAAAGAAAGAGTCCAGAATAAGAACTACATTTAAATGTGACTACACTAAATCAGCTAATTGTTTGTCTATAAGGCAAACTTTGTATTTAAGGTGTTCACCAATGCCTCAGAGACTGGATAGTCCCAGTAGAAAATTATAAAATCATTACATTCCCTATTTGCGTGCTTGAAGTGCATGCAAGAGACAATTATAAACAAAACAAATATATCGAGTAATACATGTACTTACTACCTACTCTTAACAATCCAAAGCCAAGGAAATGTGTTGTGTCTGCTGGGCGAATAGTGTTTGTGCTGGATAAGAAGCCTGCAGTACAAAGCCTATTTCATAATGAGCTCCAACATTGTCATTGGTTTCCCTTCAAAAGAATACCACTGCATTTTATCAAGTTTACAAACAGTATTGTTGAGTGAACATGTGTTTGGAAACAGGTTAGATGAGGGGGGGATGACGTTTAACAATGGAGAGTTGACATATTTAGTGCACAAGTTAAATTAAACCTTTATTGTACAGGAAATGGGGGGGGGGGGGGGGGGGCGGGGAGGGCAGGAAACTGCTGGAAAACAAGTTGACGCCTATGTGACTCACTGACTGGACCTGACCTTAAAAAGCAGAGCAGAGAGGAGAACAAAGTCCTGAAACATTCATTTCAACTCAGGTTTAATGGTGGCTTCAGTAATAGTGGTAGATGTAGAAGCCGTCGTCTTTAACTAGATTATTTCTCACAATGAAATGGAAACTACTTTGATTATTATTTTTATTTTGAGCAATAAATCTACTGGCAGAGTGAGTGCACCTTAACCTCTGGGAAAGTGAAGTGGAAGCTTTGTTAGTCTCAATTTTGGAGAGGTAGGTGATTCCCACTCTGTGGCCTTCTGATATGGATGACTTCAAGGTATACAGCAAAGGGAATTCCAGGTTATATTTAATGCATGCAGGTTGTGTTCCTGCTCTGCTATCACTGCTTCCTCTCTCTCTGTTTTGTTATGTCAGCTGTGCTTGAGGGGATTCATTTTAGTTTTGGCAGTCGAACTGTCCCTATTTTGTTCCAAGTTGTGATTCAATTGCGGTATGTAATGCCAAGAGTGTTGTTTGTTGGATGTTTTGCAAATAAATTAAGAAAAAAAAAGAATAACCCTCAACATTGGGTTTGCATTTTTTCTAATAGAGGGGCATGCTGCTTTAATTGCTTTTTGCTCTCATTTTAATTTTACATTTTCTCTGGAGGGAGTATTATTCTTGCTGCAGTAGCATCCTTGCTTTACGAGTACATAGGAAAGGGCGGGATGTTTCTGCGGTCATGGACAAATTCCTCTGTCTGTTCTCCCTCTACATCAGCAGGTGTTATGGATCTACATTATTTCCTGAGCTGGAAAGTTGCCCTGCTGCTTCTCTTGGGTAAGGTCTTTGTTTATAGCCAGCATCCTAATGATATCTGTTTAAAACTCTGCTTGAAACTATAGGAAGAAAAATATGTTCTGCAATGCGCTCTGACACAAACACATACTTACTTTGTTATATGCCTTTTGCATGAATAATAAGCTTACATTATTTACATCTCCTTCATCCTTGGCCTATCAAGTTAAGACGTGTGATTAATACTCGTTGTATTAAGCACAAAGAGGCTTACCAGGCCCACTGCATTTTGACACAGGATTTAAGATATTGATGGGGTTTGATGGATATCATATTAGGCATGGGCTGTCGTGCGCTATAAATCATCGCTTGACATTGTTTGACAGAAAGAAGCCATACATATTCAAGTACATGCCGAGGACGAAGATTAAGTATTATGCCATTGTTTGTTTTACTAGCCTTCCATTCTGCCCAAACAATGCAAATCCTCCAAATGCTAAAAGGTCATGCTTATGAATATGAAATACTTTGGATCATAATAAGAGTACAAACTGCATGTAAGCAGATTTCTGATGCAATAACACATTTCTATCCTCAGCGCCATGCGGGCTGCAGTGTATGTCGGTGCATGTACTCAACGAGGAGCCTGTGCATGTGATGCCGGGACAACAACTCTTTCTGAGGGCTCAGATCGAGCATGGACCCCTGGAAGAAGTCTCCTCGGTGACCTGGGAGAGGGAGCCTGAAACTGGAATGACCCACGAGCGAGTGACACTGGCCACGTGCCCGGGCAGGAGCCTCAAGTGTGCCGGCACCAGGCCAAACGTCCATGTGAATATGGAGCAGCAGGAGACAACACTGGAGATGAATGC
Source organism: Pseudochaenichthys georgianus (assembly GCF_902827115.2). Lineage (NCBI taxonomy): Eukaryota > Metazoa > Chordata > Actinopteri > Perciformes > Channichthyidae > Pseudochaenichthys > Pseudochaenichthys georgianus. Next base: position 34,538,751 of record NC_047518.2, read on the forward strand.
GTACGAGGCAGCAGACGGCGGCGTGTACACTCTGACTGTGACGGATCACAGGGGGGCCAAAACCACCGCACAGTGCATCGTCAGGGAATATGGTAGGAGTATGATTCCCAGCATGTGAGGGAATTTGTTGTGAAGCCTTAAGTCAGGGGTGTCAAACTCAAGGCCCGGGGGCCAAATCTGGCCCTCGACTTAATTTAATGCGGCCCCACAAGAGCTCTGAAAGAATATAATACGTGTATTATACTGTACGTTTACATGCCGATGTACAGAAGCACGTTGCCCATAAACTACATGTCCCACAATGCATCTCAAATATGATTATTATTTTTTTTTTTAGAATTTGACTTTTTTTTCAGAATTTGACTTTTTTTCAGAATGTTCCTTTTTTTCCTTCAGAATTTCACCTTTTTTACATTTTAAATTTTTCCCCAGAATTTGGCTTAAAAAAAATCATTTTGTGACATTCTCACTGAAGAGACTTCCAATGATTTCCCCTAGACTTCTGCTTTCAGACGTAGTTAATTATGAAGTTATTGCCCTATCCGATAATGATCCAATGCAGAGGCAATAATGTCATATAATACATTATATTAAATATTTACATATGTATATATATATATATATATATATAGTCTTAAAGTTACAACCGGCCCTTTGAGCGCAACCAAAATGCTGATGTGGCCCGTGATGAAATTGAGTTCGACACCCCTGCCTTAAGTGATACTGCAGATATTTTTAAACAAGTAGTCCTTATTGATTAGTCAAATTAGCCAAATCTCATATTATTTTCCAATCATCAGCCATTAATTCTCATTTCTAGGCCCTTAAGAAAAACACTATGATGTCTGGTACAACACACAAAAGCTAAAACGCATGTGATGTTTGACTTTATTTATCGATCAAATAAAGCTGACCAACTTTTAAGGGGCCATCTTTTCCAATTAAACGTTTTTTTCTGGCCAAATCTCTCATTTTGTCAACCTTCGCAAACAAAACTATCTTATAATCGACGTCCAAGTAATTATATTTCTTTTTCTTTTTTAACAGATGTAGGTTTTTCTTCTGAGCACTTATCATCTTTGTTTGTCAGTAGTAGAAGTAGTAGAACCTTTATTTATCCAGGAAAATCAATTAAGAACAAATTCTTATTTACAATGATGACCTGACAGGAGGCAAAGGCTTCCTGAGGGGATGGGGTTTGGGAGGGAAAAAAAATAAAAAGACAGACTCCGGGCACTACAGAACCCAGGAGACAACACAAACACATAGAGCAAAGATGACAGGCATAGCAGTTAAACATATAACAACTCTAAAACAATATTGCTGTGGTTCAATCAGTCATTAAAATCAGCATCAGGCAAAGCAGCTACATGTGTGTACCAGGGTGTCAATAATAGTGACATTGAAGGTGCGGGGGGAGACAAAGGTTTTCATTTTCAACGTTTTTTGAAAGACTTTCCAGCTATCTGCTGCTGCTGCACACTGAAAGGCGGAGCGGCCAAAGGATGTATGGGCTTTGGGGATCTTTAGCAGGATGCTTGTAGCTGACCGGGTATTGTGCGTTGGGGGTGTGCAGAGTTGCAGTAATTGTGTGAGGTAGAAGGGGGTGAGGCCTAGGAGTGTTTTGTAAACAAACATCAGCCAGTGGATGTTGCGTCAAGAGAGGGCCAGTTAGCCAGAGAGTACAGGTCACAGTGGTCAGACAAAATAAGTTACTTAAAGACCACAACCTAGATTTGCATTTTTTTCTTATTTTCTTCTATATCAAACAACAATCACTTAATAGTTAATTGCAATAATAATTTGATGAATGGATAAAGAAAATAATAATAAGATACAGCCCTTGTTTATTTTGTATTCCACAATATATAGAAATGACATTTATTAGGATACAGTGTTAGTTCAAATACCACATTGTAGTATCTCAGAGTGGTTATATAGAAGAAAACACATTTTAAATCCTCAACAGCTGCAATGTCCCGGTCAACAGTTTAATGAATGTGTTTTAATTTCACGCCAGCAGGCATTGTTTCTTTCTGATTTTGGAAGTCTCATTTAATAATTAAATAATTTGCCTATAGGCTTTGCTTGCTGGGTCTCTCGTTTGTTTCATTGCTTCTAGATCATTCCTGTCTCGGCGTAGCTTTCTAGTCCTCTGTCCAAGCTTTTATTTTACTCTCATCTGTCTGCTCTAACAGTATCAATTCATCAGCTTCACTCTTCTCTACGTCTGCTCTGCCGCTCCAAGGGCTATCCATCATCCTATTCTCCGACATTATGCCTCACCCGCCGGGCTCATTATTGTCTCTGAAACTAAACCAGTTTCTCCTGACAGCATTTAACGTCTCTCATGATTCTTTGTCTCAGAGCCTTTCGGACAGCCATTCGCCATTATTCTTATTTTATAATCGAGAGATGCCCACGGCTCCTCTTTCTACCAGGCTCTGAGTTTTTTACCTCCAATCCTTATCATTTCTTTCCACTCTAATCCTCTCATCTTTCTTCGCAGAGGAAGTGCACCATGTCTCAGTGAGCATCAACGCGTCTCACTCCACGCTGGTTTGTGGCGAGGCCTGGGGCACTGACCCCCACTTCAGCTGGCTCCACGAGAGGGCGGCCATCACTAACTCAGTGGGAAGAGTCTCCAAAGATGGAACTAAATTGTTGGTGACAAAGACTCCTATCTGTGGCCACTTCACCTGCGTGGTCAGCAACGAGCTGGGCCACAGTTCTGCCACCTACACTGCAGGTACGAGTGTTTCTCTGGTGTGTGTGCATTTAGTAGACTTATTTTGCCTTGCTCTGGACTGAACTACTTTATAAATATAATAAGAAATTGCTCACTTGGAGTCACAACAAAAACAGACTGTTCATTTCCCCTCAGATCAAGGAGCATATTTTAGCTCATTATTTTGGTTTTACCGCCCACAACTTTACTGTTTCTGTACACTGCTTCAGTTTTAAGCTAAACGTCTCTAAGAAAAATGCTTCTGTAGGCTTCCTGCCCAACAACAAGCGTCAGGAACATAAACTTTGAGAACATATTGGATGTTTTGGCAGCTAGAGAGCCAGATAATTCCCCCTCAGGTGATGGTGGAGACCAAATCAGAGCTAATAAGGAGAGTTAATATTAGATTTATTATCAAATAGCTAGGTATAGCAACACATACAGTACTTTATGATGTAGCCCTGTTTCAGCTAGATGTATAAATAGGAAACAGTTAACATAATGTGTTGTTTTACAGCTAGTGCAAACAGCCCCACTAACTCCAGAATCAAGTACTTTGTACTTCATGTGACAGCTCATGAAGTAAATCATGCATTGTTATGGATTAAACTAACCAGTCATATATGAAGTAATACAATTTGCCTTATTTCGACAGTTCAAAAGTAATTTGGTATTACTTACCCAGGTATTTAACAAATATAACAATCCTGTACTTGTTCTGCAGTGGTCCCTTCATAATATTTTATATTTTAAGAGAAAACATTTCAATGGAAGAATTTGACTTGACTTTTATTACATAAAGTACCCGAATGCCTATTTCCCAACTAAAGATTATGATCATTATAATGTTTAATACTTATTTTTCTAAGCTTGATTGACAGGTGTCTGTGCTTATGGAAATTAAAATGTTGTGTTTTTTTAAGTGAGCTCATGGCTTTTATCATGGAAATTCACAAGTCAGAATCCTTAATCTGTCTATCTTGAGCCGTGTCCTGATTGCACTTTGCTATGTGTATTGTATCACTGATGGTGTTTCAGTGATACAAGATTTTCCACACTGCGATCAATCAATAAATCACTACCACAACTGTTACGGCTACTGCTGCTACCACTGCTGCTAAACAGGCGAGACAATGCAGTTCTCTGTATCTGCCAAACTGTGTGATGATCCAAAGACATTCGGGGTATTTCAGGGTTCGTCCTGTTAGCTCTTGCTGTGGCAGTCAGTTTACTGACTCTACAGACTTGTTCCAAAGGACCTTTTTGGCCTTTTCCGGCAGCCGTGTCAGATTATGTTTTTCTCCCACCCTCATCTGGTATCTTTTTCCTGGCTGACAGCACCTTGTGAGGCAGAGGGCAGAGGGACAATAGCAGCTGTAGTGTGTCCCATCTTCCTGCTGCTGTTTGGAGGAGTGCTGGCGTTTCTGCTCTGGAGGTACAGTAATGCATACAAACACTGGCAGGCACAAATCTCATTTCAGGCTCTGATAATAAAGCCATACTCTGGGAGAAAATAAGAAACCAGTAGAAGCTGCTTTTAAAAGGACGAAAGAACTAAGGGTATAAGATGAGAACAGAACAAACGCTACCCAGCTAGAGTCCTAAGTGACACATGAGGCGTGACAGGCCAGGCTGCGTCTGCTGACAAAGCCATTGTGATGTTTACTCGAGCCAGTGTTCGCTTTGTCACTTCTGTTTGATCTAAATTGGACACTTGGTTTTCTTTTCAGGCGACGCTGGCACAGTAACAGAGGAGAGAGGCTGCACGAACATTTGGATGACACCATCTAAAAAAGGCCAAAGATACACTTCTGTTTCTCAGAGAAGAGAACAGGAAATTGACTAAACCGTGAGGCTGGGGCTTCGTGTCCTGTGAGCAGAATGACCTTTGGAACAATGTGAAGAGTGAACTGCTTACTGGCAAATAAACAAAACATCTCAAAATGGATATTAAACTTGTAGTGCCAGCGATGTCTTTGTACTGCCTCCTGCTGGTCTGTACCTGACACTGTGTATTTGTTCAAGTCATGTTTTTATAAGCTTGTATCAGATGTGAATGGTTTTATACCTTCAAATGCTGCCTTCATAATAAAATCCCTTCAAAGAGTGAATGAAAACTCAGTGGTTCAGCAGTTTTTTGAAACACTATTAGTTTACTCATCTAAAATTTGATTTAATAAAAATTGTGTTTGAATTGCATTTGTTGTTACATGCACCAATACACCATTTCCTTGTACCGTGCTTGGCAATAAACTGGACTGTGATTCTGATTGTAATGGATAGGAAAGACATAAGGCCTGTACAAGTATACACCGGCAAGAATGGAAATATAAAATATAAAACATTATAAAATGGTGTTATTTATTGGAGAATATGGATTGATGTTTCGGTCATTTCCTTTCCAGCTCTATGAAAAATACCTTTGTGCATGTAAAAGATGTCGAACTTAGCACACGACTATTTATGTAGGTTCCCATCCCACTTTGGATTTAACTTCTGGGATCATTTGTACTTTCTGTTTGGTTAAAATATTCCTGGTGTTCACCTAAAAGCTGCAAATTGTGTTCGAAAGCTAAAACTCCAAAGACAGAATAATCCACACTGGGCGTGTTAACTTTCAGAGTCCTCCTTTCCTGCTACGTAACAAATGAACCCTCTAACCCCAGCAGTGTTATGGCTGTGCTGTGTTGATCTACATTGGACCACATGGAGGAAACCAGGCCAGAGGAGCAAGAGGTGAAATTCAGGACACGTTAAATCTATGACTGTAATTTGAAATATATCGAAGGAAAGACGCTCTACTTGCAGCTACAAAAGTCTTCAATATTGTGAGACCTTAAAACTGATACAAGGAAAGTAGATACAGCTTATTTCTCCCTAGGGCTATATGATATCCCAAGGTAGAAAAGAGGATGATGAAATATTATGAAAATGGAATGAAAATTGAAGAGTGATAGGTCGGGAATACAGATCACTCACTACAGAAGACAGACTGTTTAAGTTAATATGCAACTTCTGAAAGCACCTATATATGAAATAAAGCCAGCTTCCTACTGGTCTGTAAAAAGTAGACAATACATAAAACATTCAGTGTGCAGAACCTCCATCTAAAGAGCACTTTTGACAGTATAAGAGTAGAAGAAGGGCATTTCCCTTGCCCTGATTTGAGCCAAAATCCCTCTCACAAGCCCATTAGCACTGCTCCGATTGTATTGTTAGACTACCCTGTGCACCCCTTGAGCTCTTGTGCCTCCCATCAGACTACAGAGTAGATGGAGGTGCAGGAGAGGCACATCCATCATGTGGAGCCAGCCACGGGGCTCGTCCTGAAGCGGGCCCACGCTGGATGTACAGAAGAAGCGCTCCATTGCACAGTGTGGAAAAGCTCCTTCCTTATGATGAACATGGTCAGGTCATTCCAGTTCATCTTTAAAATGGGCTTGGTGCCAAACAGGGTGTAGCATTGAGAGATGTTTATGTTTTCTGGTGTTTTTTCGGATGTTGTTGATTATAATGCCCAAAACTAGATATTTCAAGTCTGCAATTCAGCTGTTTCTCTCAAATGTTATCTTAACCCCATGCCAGATTGAAGTGCAGAAAAATCCAGGTCAAAAACATCAAGCATGATTTCTCTACAGCCTCGTTCCTTTAAGCAGAATAATGACATGCTTCCAACTACGATACCAACACGCTGGTTTTTAGAAGGTAATGTTCCCCATGTAAACAATCCTGCCAACATTTGCTAATTAACACTAAACTCAAAGTGCAGCTGATGGGAAAGTCATTAGTTCTGCAGGTATTTCGGTCATCAAAGTGTCAGACTAATTAAAATTCTGACCCGGTGATGTTGCCTCTAGCTAAAAAGGCAGGAAATCATCAGAATAATTTTTGATTTATCCTCGAGTCATCATGATTGTGTGTACAAACTGTGAAGCAATAGTTCAGACCAAAGACACTTTAAAACCATACATAAAATGTTATTAGCTTACACTCTCGGTTGACAAAAAGACTGCAGTGGGTACTTTATCAATTTTACATGAAATCCTCCATCAAAATGATCTGTAAATAATCTAATGCATTGTATTTTATATTATTACATTGCGAGACTCTGAGGACTGACAATGAAGAATGGCTGGGAAGGACTCACTGTTTGGTCATAATTCACACAGTCCATAAAATAGAAAAGACTGTCTGCTGATCCCTGACAGCTCAATAATATCTTATCACCATCTCAGCCCACACACAATAACTGATAGATTCAGATGATTGTTTGCGGGGGTATTGTTTGCTGGAGCTGTAAAGAGCAGCGCACTGATTCGTGACACATCCATGAGACACATCAGCCACCAGTCTTCCCTCTGTTGACCCCAATTATTCAATGTCTCTGCATTCCAGCTATGCTGCGCTTATCACGGCATTTCCTCCCCAGAACTATACGTATTCATGTGTTTGGAGATAGGGAGCAGTGAGGGGAGAATGGGTGGACTGCAGTGATTAGAGGAAGTGTGTTGTTATGAACCCCTTAGCTCTTTAGGCATGGTTTGACCATTTTTGGAAATGTACTTACTTGCCTTTTTGCAGATATGTTAGATAAGACTGATACCACTCTATTTCTAAAAAGTAAACATGAAGCTATACAAGAGATAGTTAGCCTAGCATAAAAGCTGTGGAGAAACGGCTAATCTGACTCTGTATATATACTCCTGTAAAACTGCAACTTGTACATGTTTATGCTATTTTTACAATTTGGTTATATTTCAAATATTTTCATTGGGAAGAAGCATACAAGTGTAAGCAATAGTCCAGACTTCCTTGGGGTGGAAATCATGCTTCTCTTTTTCAACATAGAAGAGATAGAGGGAAAGATCATATGAGCATTATGGGGCCCCTTGAAAAGTCTTCACTTCACAGAGCTATTGCTGAAAAGTATTTTTTGCAGGGAAAACGGTGTAACCTTGTTGTAATAAACCAAAATGACATTCGGTCTTGACTGTCTTCATTTATCAGTCATTGCATGTCAAACTAAATGTAGTTCCCTGTCAATTCCAAACTAATTTATCAGCGGAGAGGAGGGGTAGATTTATTGGAATAAAGCATAACTTTTCATGCTTAACAGCTGCTGGCTGTATACCTGATATGAGAGTGTTCTAAAACTTCTTATCAAACTCTCGGCAAAAAAGTGAATACAGGTATTTCCCAAAATGTCAAGCTGTTTCATAACTGATTCTCATTTTGGCTTAATAAAAAGTCTAAAGTGCATGAACCCATCTGGGTAGCTTCATCACTCTTCAGAAACCTTTAAAAGAGGCAAATATTTAATCAGCTGACAGTCAATCATAAACTAGGCTCACAAACACACAGATTGTGGTCCCATTCATTTAATGGTTGTTGCTGGCTGTGCGTATCGCCCTGCTGGGACGGCCTTTGGTGTCTTTTGCAGGTAGACATCTGTGATAATTCTCTGTGCCGCTGAGTCATTTGTCATGTACGGGACAGAGGGGATAGAGGTGTGCATCCTGAGCAGGGCCGCCCCTGGCCAACTTGGGGCCCCAAGCGATATTGTGAGATGAGGCCCCCCCCCCCCAACCGACAGGAGTGAAACAAAATTTTTTGGAAACAAAGTAGGCTACTTTGCAAATATAATTCCTGTTTATTATTATTATTATCAACACAGTTACTTTTGTATACAGTGAGGTAAATGGTAAATGTGCATGTATGTCGTTCAGTATGCGTTTACAGGTGACTACGTCTGCATTTCCTGCCAAATACTAGCCTCAAAAAGATTAAAATATAATTAATGCAAATAAATTACTTCTACTAATAATAATAATCATAATCAATTCAATAATATAAATACTATATTATTTTATTATAATATAGTTGTAATATAGTCAAGACAAAACATGCTTATGACATGCTCAAAACTGATATTTCTTAAATCTGTATTCTAGTTCCCTCTGTCAGCAATGTAACTACACACACATTTCTATCAGTATTTCTCTGTGTTGATGGTTGACATGATGAGGACTGTTAGGAGTTAAGGGGAGAGGCTGAGCATCACCATGAATTGTGCAAATTGACATAAAAATGAATAAAAGGGGAAAAAATGCTCCATGTTTTTTAGGCTGTAAACTTTAACTGTTATGTAAGCCAACTAGACAAACAGTTTATCACTCTTACATTAGCAGTTTATCACTCGTACATTAGACATCACATACTTGAATGAATGGTAAATAAAGAATGCTGGAAATAACTGCATCTCCATTAGCCTATATGCTATGCAGAGACTGCCTTCTTCATGTCGTGAATTGCAGTTGATGTTTTAAATGGCAATTGGCAATTTAACTTATACAACATTCTAAAGTTGTACATTTGACTCATACAATAACCCACCTTCGAGTGATGCTCTAGTTTCTTCATGTTTTGTTTTTTTCCCCTCTTGCTTGTGCCGGACTGAAACTGTCTTTTCACCGACATCTCTTCACCTGCACTAGTGGCCGTGTCAAAGCCGTGATTGGTCAGAAGTGGATTCATTGCAACGGTGTCGGGTTACAGACGTGCTCCCCTTGTCACCTCTCACTCTCGCGGGGGGTGCACGGAGGACTGAGCGGAGAACTGCACACAGCAGCTGAGGCCCTCTGGGCGGGGCCCCCTGCGCAAGGCGGGGCCCCATGCAGCCTGCGTGATTGGCCTGTAGGGAGGGGCGGCCCTGAGCCTGAGAGTCAAGTTGTTAATAGGCTTGTTTGAGACAAGCAAGACCTGCGCAGACCTGCGCAGTTGCGATCAACGTCTTGCTAGTGCGTTGCATGATGGTTAGTCATTTTGTCCGACTTGCTCTGGAGGCTCGCCCACATGAGACTTTGAAATCTCGCGGGACAAAGACGCCCGCAGCCTTGAGAGCGAGGCGAGTTGGCGCAGTTGCTCTCCACGAGCTGCGGAAGCGAAATGCTTGATGGGAAACGGCTCGCTGGTATCTCGAGCTGAGCGCTCATTGGTGGTTTTTACCACGTGCTGCTGATGAAACTCTCCAATTGGCTGGCAAAGTTTGTTGTTGTTTTGTGTCAGTTTTACGTCGCCACATCCATTCCCATTTTTCATCATTGTTCCACAATGTTTATCATCATGAAATTAATATCTATATATTTTATACTATACTGCTTACCGTTTTCATACTTTATATATCTTAGCATATTCATACACACTGTTCATACTGCTCACAGGCTGATATCTAGTGTATTCATACCCCACTGTTTATTCATCATTCAATTCATTCTATATGTTATTCTGTAGATTGTGTACATTACTTTCACTTCACTGCTTGTTGCACCTGGTTAGAAGCTAAACTGCATTTCGTTGTCTCAGTACCTGTAATCTGTGCAATAACAATAAAGTTGAATCTAATCTTGAGCAGGAACAAATGTATTTACTTAGTACATATCTGACATTAACGAAAACACATGTGTGCATTCTTTATAAATGCAAACCGAAGGTGGCAGTATGCACCTTAAAGTTGTTTGCAATCCGCCAAAGACCGAGAGAAGAAGAAGAAGAATGCGAAGATGAAGAAGAAGAAGCCGACTCGGAGCTGTCCGACTTCAGGCGAGCTTTTTGACACCTCCCCCGGCTGCGATCGGCTACTCTCGTCTACTTTCGAGGCGAGCCGCAATGTGTCTCAAACAAGCCTAGGCTGCAGTCGGATAGTTTAAAAATCAGCTCCTAAGTTCTAACCCTATCGTCTATTCCTTGACCTCTGAGTGAAACGTCACGGGGTTAAGGGATAGTGGATAGGAGAATTCAAAAGGACTTAGGAGAAGAGACTGCGGTACTTTAGAGAATCCGACTGCACTTTCACTATCCGACGTGTTTATGATGCGCCAGCGGACGTCATTGTGTGCGTCTGCTGCTGTGGGGAAACCATGGAAACCACAGTTTTCTATACAGCGGACTACAACATGGATGTTAATAAGAACGAGGGACTACTGTAAACTCATCTAGAGACTCTGCACCGTGCTCTGATGCTGCTGCTTTGCTTTATGAACGTGGACAACAGAGAAACATATTCTTCATGACCAAAGTTGGAATTGAAATAAAAAAGGAAAGTGAAACTTCTGCTCGTCACCCTCTCCCTCCGGTCCACATTAATACAAATGATCCCAATACGTATGATTGTATGAACTAAAGATCTTAAAATCAATACAGATGTATTTATTATAAACGTTAGTCCTTAACATCTATCACTGTGTATATCACCATTCAAACATCTTTTAAAAGTTGAACAAACACAGCTCAGTAAAGACTGAGATGTTGACTTTATTTGATCATTTCAGTGAAAACTAACGTTCATATTTCTCTTTTTGATTATAATACTGATGAACGTTCAAAACAAAGCACTTTGGCAACTTACCACCTACGTTTTAAAAAGCTTAATAAGCACCGTAACTTTCATGATATCATTTCTCCGTCATAATCGGTTGTTTCCGTGAACGGCCGACTGTTGAGTGACGGCAAATGCTGCGGCTGCAAGGCATTGTGGGGCAGCATTTTCGCTTCTCCTGTCGGTTAGGGAGGTCCAGTGGTTCCTAAGCTAAAGGAGGTTATAAAGGAAGTTTGAAACCTCCTTTCCTATCATTCTCATCATTCTAGAGAATTCGAACGGCACTTATCATGGCTGCCACTGAGGGACTTCCGGGTCATTTCACTCCTTTAGGAAGGTTCCTAAGCTAAATGGACTATTCGACTTCAGCCCTAGACTCATCACCCAACCTTCAGACGGAGGCACGGTTGGAGGTTAGAGGTAGGGCTGCTCAATTAATCGTATTTTAATCGCAATTACGATTTTGGTTTGCAACGATTATGAAAACAACATAATCTAAATAAAACGATTATTTTTTTTTATTTTTTTTTTAATGATTTTGTATTGGTTTTTCAGTTGAATTATATCCTACTTAAAGTTCAGGATAATCAACTGTTAAAAACTTACCGTTTTTAATAATCGTGATATCAATTATTGACCCAAATAATCGAGATTATGATTTTTGCCATAATCGAGCAGCCCTAGTTAGAGGTGAAATAAAAACGCCACCCACACAAAATACAGCACTGAAATAATAACGTCTTCATCCATGGCCAAACATCTGTCTGTCCTTATGGGCCCTTTACAAGTCAGCAAGTCATTCAGGGACTTCTGTAATGCTTCACCTCCCAATACACAGACACACCCTATACATCCTGTTCTACACAAATCATCAGTGCATTCTGACCATAGACTGGTCCTGACCATAGGATGCAGCACTTCAGCTTTATCATCACACCGCCTTTCTCTTGGTGAAGTGCCCCCACTCCTGGTGAGAGGTGAAACTGCAGGGTAATAAAATCCAGGCCCCTTGATTGGTAGAACCAACGAAGCAGACTTAAAATTAATTAAAAATCCCAATTTTGAAATGAAGAATGATGAAATTGGATGTCAGGGCGGATTAGGTTAGAGGGTTACTCATATCAACTCTGAAGATATGCACATTACTATGAGAATGAAACAAAACTAAAAGGAGGTTTTAGGAAGTCCTTTGCTGGTATTTTACTTTAAATAATATTTTATTGTTAATTAAAAGTTATGTGCGTGATATTTTTGGTTTATCTGCCTCCTCTTAACGTATAGGAAATTGATTGTTAGACTGATCTTGATCTTAATGAGACTGGCTTTTGTTTTAAACTAGAGATGTCCCGATCCGATCACGTGATCGGGGATCGGAGTCGATCACGTGATTTTCAAAAGATCGGAATCGGGAGAACAAAATCGGGGATCGGGATTTTTTTTTTTTTTCTTTATATATAATTTTTTTTTTTTTTATTTAGTGTTACAAAACAAAAATGACCATGTTCACCGTCTTAAAGTCATCCTGAGGACTTAGTTTTGGTTTAAAATTACACAACATCATGTATGTGTTGCTTTCTTTGGGCTTGTTTTCATAGACCTGGTTGCTTATTTCTCTGAAATCTGGCAACAGAGTGGGCGCAGTGTCTAGCAGTAAGCTAACGAGAGGCTACGTTCAGCTGGTGACTCGGGAGTCGGGACAGAGAAAATGTCAGGAGTTTGGAAGTATTATAAAATTGAAAGCGAAGGCAGTGGAACAGCCGGATGCAATGTTTGCAAGGCAGAGGTTCCGCGTGGTGGAAAGAACAGAGCTACGTTCAACACGACCAATCTAATACGCTACCTGAGAAACAAACACCAACAACAACACAACGAGTACACAGCGGCCACTCAGGTAACGGCACTGAAACAACCAACACTTTCAGAGACTTTTAAAAGGAAAGAGAAACTGCCCCAGAACATTGAAAAGGCCAAAGAAATAACAGCCAAGATAGCTGAATTCATCGCGTTGGATGACCAGCCGTTATCTGTTACCTTTTTTTTCTCTTAATGCATTGCATAAAGATCGGATCGGGAAAAAATCGGTATCGGCAGATTGTCAAAATCAAATGATCGGAATCGGATCGGGAGCAAAAAAAGGTGATCGGGACATCCCTATTTTAAACCCATGTCCTGTTTTGATTATAAAGCCACAGTCTGTCACTCAAAAACGTGGGTCACTGCATGAATAAATACAAAAAGTCAATGCAACTTATCTGTAGTTCAGCTGGAACTTAACCACTACTTAAGTATTCTGCAACAGTCCCTTTACAGAAAAGCACAGCAGAAAATAACGGGTTTTTTTGCGTAAAATGCCAAATGTGTCAACACCTTTTGGCGAGAAAGGGTATTTTTCAGAGAGCACATGAACATCCTTGATATATATAAAAAATGGGCCAACCAGACACCTCAAAGCTGCAACAAAAACAGCTCATAAAATCTAACGCAAGGAGCTCAGACTCCTTTTCCACAATTGTTCCTTAAATAGCTTTTAGGGGTCAAGGTGTTTCGTGTGTAGCTGATCATCCTTACCCGATCAAGTCAACCTGCAGAGATGACAGCACGAAGCACGAGAAGAGAAAATACAGCAAGTGAAAACTATCAAATGCCATCTGTAAATGTGTCTGTATTCATTTAGCAGATTACAGCTTTCAGTCAAAACAACCTTTAATTAAGAGAGAGATGAAACCATAAATGGAAAAGATATGTAGCTTCCACCTAATCAGCTGGATGAGACACACCTGGCTATCGGCCCTGTTTGTATGCAGGCAGCTAGTTAATTCATTTATTTAAAAAAAGGTGATTCAGAGTTGTATTAAAGCTGACACGTATTTGCAGTTGGTATTTATTTTAATTCAAACCATTTATGTAGCTGCTTTTGTAATTAAGATAAGGTGTTGCTGGGGCATCAATATTTTAGTTTGCTAAATTGAAAAATGTAGCAAGGGAGAATAAACATGACAGGTATAACCTCTTCTCCGACTGAAATACTTTTGAAGAGATGTGCCTTTCAATTACCTCGGAAATAATTGAATGTACATTTCTGACAGCCATAAATAATAACAATACCCATCCCAAAAACATTTATCATCCTTTGATGACAGTGGTTGACATTTCATATCTATATACGGTTTCATATCTGCATATAATATTTGTTAAAGTGCCTTTACATGGATAATGTAACTGTCAAGGTTTCAGTCATTTGATTTTATTTCATCACATTTCTGCTGTGCTAACGTCTCTAAACCTGTCTTTAAATGACACATGAGAGACTTTAAAATGTATTTATATTCATCATCATCATCTTTATTTAAAGAGACTCTTGGTCCATTATTACAAAACATACAACACTCAAATACAAACTAAAAAAAGGCAGCCATACCAATGTTTCCACAGAGGTGACTGGTATCGTACAGCACTGAAACACGGATTTGAAAGCAGCATAATGACAGAGTTATGAGAAACATTCAATCGACAGATGAATTTGTACATCAGATCTCTCAAAAGAGCATTGAATCCTTTATGTCTTTAATTATTTTAATGGTAGTTTCAATGTTTTCTGTTTAAGAAAGAGAGAAATAAAATAAAACTTAAACATCTGTAAGATGCATGGCCATCATTTAATCGCACCGGTGTAGTTACACAAAGTGCTCCACTAATTCAGTTTGTCACATTGCTTTCCAACAACCCTCAGGGGAAAAGTCAACTCATTCTTATTTTACTTCTTATTTAACACCTTCAAGGCTGTTTTAATGGTCTCACAGATGTGAAGTGTGGCAACGCGCTCTGCTCTTCTGTTTAGCTCGACATATGTGAGGTCCAGGTGGCTGGAGGAAATTTTGGATTCAAACAGCTGGTGTCACACACAACACAATTTTGTTGTAGTCCTTCCTTACAAGACATCAATCAGTAAGACAACAACAACACCACTGAAGATGCAATTCACTGCTGGAAAGCTACAGCTAAAGAACGCTAACTGAATCACAGAGTAAAGTATGAGGCTCTAACAAAGCCTAAGGAGAGTGAATATGTAGTCATAAATCCTACACCAATTGAATGCTATTACTGCTCAGTGTCTGCAGGATGTGTACATGGGCAACATTTTCACCTTATCAAGTATTTAGGAAATATTATGTTCTGTTTAAAGCTTCTTCCGTTGTCCCCATGTGACCAAGAATCAGATAATACTCTCCAAGTTGTTGATCTTCAGGGTTAGAGTTATAATCAAGCGTATCCCAGATGCCTGCTTGTTGTGTTGGAAACTGTTTAAAATGTGAGAATCAATGATTGGTCAAAAGTCCCATTGTGTGTTTTATTAAACTTTTAACAGTTGGTTTGGTGACACTCGTACAACATCACAGTTAGTGACAAAATGGCTTGAAAATGACATTCCCAGAACAAATGACCATAATTATCTTCCCTTCTAAAAGAGTTACATTAATAATCTTTTTTTTCAAAGCAAGGTTAAACCTGTGAGTTGGATGTAGAAGTGTCAGAATCAATATAGATGTTTTTATTTTAAAGTAAATTCAGATTGAACACAGTAAAAAGTCCGTCCAAAAAAGAAAAAGTACTTATAGTGAAAACCACCCTTGAATGATGGAATGGTAGACTAAAAGCTTTAGGAATCCAAAGTACAACATATAATAAGTACCCTGTATTAAGATTGATGCAAAACAAGTGAAATCTGACCTTTTTAAGAGAGATTTATCACCAAAAAAAAACACTTCTGGGGTCATTTGGGTGGATTTTCCATATCTCTGGCCCCCCTTGGTCGATTTTGATGATTGACATCACTTTCTAACCGTCAGAGCCAATGGAATGACACACACACACACACACACACACACACACACACACACACACACACACACACACACACACACACACACACACACACACACACACACACACACACACACACACACACACACACACACACACACACACACACACACACACACACACACACACACACACACACACACACACACACACCCACACACACCCGCACACACACACACCCACGCACACACACACACACACACACACACACACACACACACACACACACACACACACACACACACACACACACACACACGTCGTGAGAGTGACGCATAGCCAACACCGGAAGCTGCCAATAGCAGCCAACTTTTACTCTCCGATGTTTACATATAAATGGAATTATGGATTCTAAATAAAAAAATTCAAAGCTACAGACACATTATCAACCTATGGATTAACCGATTCAACCGGGTTTTTCTTCTCGTTTTAATGCCATTGAACACGTCTTTTGATCAGATTGACAGCTACGGTGAGATGATCTCCCGTAAAAGCTCCGTAAAAGGTACGTGTTGTGATGTCTGAGTTTTCTTCCCCTGTCAAGAGTTCGGATCACTCCGTGATGATATAGGTATATATATATATATATATATATATATATACCTATATAATCTGTGGAACCTCAGCTTTAATCGGATATCTTGTATGTGCAGCTATAAGTAATAAGGCTATCTTTATACAGTCTATGGTTCTGTGCCAAAGTATGTTAGCATTTTTCGCTCAGGGGTCATTTAGATGCTTCTTATGAGATTTGTGTTTTGTTTTGGTAAAAATGGATTGTATCGTCAGTTAGCTGAGATTATTCCCGTTAATCTGGTACACATTAATATGTTCTTAAATATTAAGATGCCCTGAGACAGTGTCGTTAAAAAAGACCCGCCGAGGGGGTCTTTGGGGCTTAACAGGTATGTAGATATTTGTGTATAAAGTGCTTAAAAAGTATACTATGACACAAGTATGACAAAACTCAATGTGTGTTTTGAATTGTGAAAGGTGTACATGACTGTGCTGCTATTGATGGCATTCCTTAATATTTGTCTACTTTTTGATATTTAAAAATCTCCAGCAATTCCACTTGATAGATACACAAATATTGTTTGTATTTCTAACATTGCACCAAGACAATCAAAGTAAAGCAAAGCATTTTATTGCAAGTATTAGTCAAAGCAACACTAAAAGGTCAACAACCTATAAGAGAGTTACAAACAAGAGACATTTAAAACTGAGAGGAATAGAGCTGTCGGTTCAACAGAGCCTTTGCAACACACAGAGACACTTAGACATGGATCATCTGGCTGTGAAGGTTTACATCCGTTTGCTGGTGCATCACTCAGAGGTATCAGAGTCCTAAGATATTGAGTTTGAAATAAGACAGACACAAGAGTGTTGCTACATTGAAAACAATCTGAACAACAAGCGTACACACACCCCTGGCCACTGTCAAATATCTGTTTTCAAAACCATTTAGTGTATATGAGGGAAAAACCGCACCAGAAGCCTAATCTCTTGCGCAATATTTGGTTCAAGGTTATTTTTGGAATGCTAATGGAGGTCAAATATCTGACAGCCATGGGTGTAAATATGAGTAAACTAATTAATCCAAGATGATTTGGTTTAAAGGCCTATTCACTTTAGGATAGGATTGACAACACTCCATGGCCTTGATCCCTTTAATGGGATGAGGAACAAAAACAAAGAAACTAAATGAAACCGAAATGAATCACAACGCTTTTCATTCTTGGTTCGTTATACAGGCACAGGTCTCTGAAATCCAGGCCCGGGTCAAACTGAATCTGAAAATGTTGTTCTTTGGATTTGCCATCAAGGACATTACAATGATAACCAATAAGCTTGCAGTGTCAGGGTGTATAAAAGTAAATTCAGCTAAATGGTTTCATTTCATTCAGTTAGTAGTCCTGAGGCGGTAAGCACTGCTCATCATGTTGCCGATAAGTCTTTCAAATGCCGTTTGACCCGGACCTTGTTTTGGTCTGAATACAAATGGGACCGAGAAATCTGTGAAAGCTTGTTTGTACATCAGCAATGTTAGTGGTTTACATGAGAAATGAGAAGAAATTAGGATGGGGAATCGGGGCAGATCAAGTACGTATAGGCTTGGTTTCTCTGTAGGCAACCCAACACAGGCATCATAAAGTCACATGGAAATCTGACTAACTAACGCATTTAAGGCTGAGGCATGTGTTTCTGTGTGGAATGAGACCTGCCCCGGCTGAAGAATGTTCTGGCACGAGGAAAAACAACATGAAAACAGACAATATAAGGGAATGAGTGACGCCAAAATGTTCACCATGATCCAAAGAATCCTGCCTTGCCAACATCTTTTCTTCCTCTCCCCGATGCCGCTTTAATTTTACGCTTTCCCACCGGCCTTTATACAGGATCAGGGAATTTACATGGCTCACGTACCAATTAACAGCTCGAGATGGAAGAAAGGCGGCTATTAAGCACTCGGCGCGGATCAGAAATGGCTACCGTTTGTCAGAGATGAGCTGTGGGGGTTGGCATTTCAGGTGGTGAAAAAAAGAGCAGTGTAAAGAATATTTAGGAAAGGAGGAGGGAAAGTTGACCTATAAATATCATGAGGTCCTCCACCTCCCACCCCCTCCATATTATTGTGCTTGCGTGTCTCGGAGGGCTTCAACGTGGAGGGGGCGGGGCTAAAGGCATCCTCCTCCTGGCCCCGCCCCCACCACGCTGCCGCTTGAATGCACTCTCAATAAATACACTATAAAATATTCCGCATATATATTTCATATATAAATTTAAAGAACAACACATTTAAATAGGACAACAAAATAAAAGTCAGCTTAAGAACAATTTCTCAAAAATGGGATAAGTGTTAAGACAAAAAACAGAGAATATTTTTGTACAGTTATACTTATTTTGACTCTAAAATACCGTATAAGAATATCAGGCATTACTCAAGCATATGTCATAATAAAAGCATTTAGCAGTTTTCTCTCATGTAGTATAACATATGCAGCATACCAAGGTAAGTGAGGTGCAGTGTTTGTTTTCTTTTAGATATCTTGTAATAGAAAGATTTCACCCCCGCTGGACTGAAAAGGTACCCACAGAACTACAGACCACCCTCTGTTTTTATTCGACACCCTACCGGCTCAAGACAGGGATACTGCTGGGCACACACGCTCTCCATCAGGGACACATGGCAGGGCACTAAGATGGACGCCATTGGCTGCTGCTAGGGCTGGGCGTCGCTTCAATACTGACACTGGTTGTGTTCATTTCATCTCTATACGCTGCTGTAAAATGACACTTGGTTAAAAGCATACTTCAATATGCAAACTATTATCAGTCTTTCATGCTTTCTTAAGAAGTTTTCTATCCCACTTATGTTGCGTTTCTTAGTAAAAATGCCCTTCGAGAAGAAAACCTTTATATTTCAGTGCAAAAGTCTATTGTAAAAACCTTTTTTTTAAGTTTGAGATGCTTCAAAATGGTCGATGCCAAACACTAGGAGGTAAGTGAGATTGTGTTTTGACACCCAGCCCTAGCTGTAACAAAGAGTCGACTCCAGAGAGAATACAACCACCCGAGTCGCGAGAGCATGAGGCATACTTTTAATGACCGACTGCCCTGTTTGGTACCACACAATCCTTCAAATCCGAGGAGGACGAAGGCGACTGGAGAGACAGAGATAGGAACCTCTTGGCAATGTGTCTGAGTGAGAGTGGCAGTCTCTAAAGTGCTGTGCTCTGTTTGTCATACGTGGGTTAGGCACAACGCTATTGCCAGCTATCCACCCCAAAAACGCACCTTCCACTGTACCAACGAGACCATTGGTCCAAGACACTAAATGCAATAGGAAGCGAAAGCTCAACCACAACCATATACTTGGCATATACAGTGGGGCAAAAAAGTATTTAGTCAGCCACCAATTGTGCAAGTTCTCCCACTTAAAAAGATGAGAGGCCTGTAATTTTCATCCTAGGTACACTTCAACTATGAGAGACAGAATGGGGGGAAAGAATCCAGGAAATCACATTGTAGGATTTTTAATGAATTAATTGGTAAATTCCTCGGTAAAATAAGTATTTGGTCACCTACAAAAAAACTAGATGTCTGGCTCTCACAGACCTGTAACTTCTTCTTTAAGAGCCTCCTCTGTCCTCCACTCGTTAACTGTATTAATGGCACCTGTTTGAACTCGTTATCAGTATAAAAGACACCTGTCCACAACCTCAAACATTCACACTCCAAACTCCACTATGGCCAAGACCAAAGAGCCGTCAAAGGACACCAGAAACAAAATTGTAGACTTGCACCAGGCTGGGAAGACTGAATCTGCAATAGGTAAGTAGCTTGGTGTGAAGAAATCAACTGTGGGAGCAATTATTAGAAAATGGAAGACATACAAGACCACTGATAATCTCCCTCGATCTGGGGCTCCACGCAAGATCTCACCCCGTGGGGTCAAAATGACGGTGAGCAAAAATCCCAGAACCACACGGGGGACCTAGTCAATGACCTGCAGAGAGCTGGGACCAAAGTAACAAAGGCTACCATCAGTAACACACTACGCCGCCAGGGACTCAAATCCTGCAGTGCCAGACGTGTCCCCCTGCTTAAGCCAGTACATGTCCAGGCCCGTCTGAAGTTTGCTAGAGAGCATTTAGTTGATCCAGAAGAGGATTGTGAGAATGGCATATGGTCAGTTGAAACCAAAATAGAACTTTTTGGTAAAAACTCAACTAGACGTGTTTGGAGGAGAAAGAATGCTGAGTTGCATCCAAAGAACACCATACCTACTGTGAAACATGGGGGTGGAAACATCATGCTTTGGGGCTGTTTGTCTGCAAAGGGACCAGGACGACTGATCCGTGTAAAGGAAAGAATGAATGGGGCCATGTATCGTGAGATTTTGAGTGACAACCTCCTATCAGCAAGGGCATTGAAGATGAAACGTGGCTGGGTCTTTCAGCATGACAATGATCCCAAACACACCGCCCGGGCAACAAAGGAGTGGCTTTGTAAGAAGCATTTTAAGGTCCTGGAGTGGCCTAGCCAGTCTCCAGATCTCAACCCCATAGAAAATCTTTGGAGGGAGTTGAAAGTCCGTGTTGCCCAGCGACGGCCCCAAAACATCACTGCTCTAGAGGAGATCTGCGTGGAGGAATGGGCCAAAATACCAGCAACAGTGTGTGAAAACCTTGTGAAGACTTACAGAAAACGTTTGACCTCTGTCATTGCCAACAAAGGGTATATAACAAAGTATTGAGATGAACTTTTGTTATTGACCAAATACTTATTTTCCACCATAATTTGCAAATAAATTCTTTAAAAATCAGACAATGTGATTTTCTGGATTTTTTTTTTCTTCTCATTTTGTCTCAGTTGAGGTATACCTAGGATGAAAACTACAGGCCTCTCATCTTTTTAAGTGGGAGAACTTGCACAATTGGTGGCTGACTAAATACTTTTTTGCCCCACTGTATTCTACTTCTATTGAGGCGTAATCTCTAAATACAGGAAACACAAGTTTGCATTGCCATTTCTAAAGGAAATAAATGTGTACAGTATATGTGTACATGCAGCTGTTCCTGCACTGCAGTATGTTCAAGGAGATTCTATGTCTTTGAATTTGTACATGTTATCTTTCCATTTACAGCACCATCAAGGCATTTTCTGTGGACTTTTTCTCACTCCATTGCTACCTTTCACTGCAAATAGAGAGCGACCAAAATCAGGAATAAAGATGGATTACTAGAAATGGAACACTTCCATTTAAAAAAGGTGACATTGACCTTCATTTTGCCGTTTTTTCTTCATCAGACAGCCTTCATTTAGTAGGTGTAAGACATTTCCCAGCTTCCAGAAAAATACTTTATTATTAGGAATCCTAATCGAGAGCCAAAGGCCACAGCTGGCTTTAGGCTGGGTGTAGCCTCTAATTTCAATCAAGTCATTTGAATAGAAACAAACGAGACTACACCCCCTTCTCTGCAACACAAATGTCTGCTGAGGACAAATTGGCCAAATAAACAATGTCTTCGTATCCCTTCCAGCGTTCACTTCCACAGGCTCCGACCGGCCTTGCTCATGTTAGGTCACTTCTCTATTAGCTGATATTTGCAAAGCAGAGCTGATGACATTTCAGTTTGTAAGCGAGGCAAACACATCTGCTATGTAAACATGTGTTCAACTGCCCTCCAGAGAGTAGATAATACACAAACTGAACATCGATTACCAGCGGCAGAGATAGTGAGTTATAAATGGACTCAAATTATACCTCCAACAAAACCTGCCACAAACGTATCGCTGATCAGCTTCTTTTTTTTTATTCCGTCTAAATCACACATCTTTAAATTAAAACTGAATCTGCTATATCTTACAGAGCTCTAATCCTCCTCGTGCCTCCCAGCGGTACAGGATGGGATTGTACGGCCGTGGATTTTAGTCCTCTGGCCAAGGGGAGTAAATGTTCGAGAGCAAAAAAGGGGAAAAGAGCAGCAATAAGATTACAGGCTTTGTCACAGCAGACTTACCGGCAGGGTAACTCTTTGCGAGCACATGAAGTGGCTCGGGTAAGGAGAGTCAAGCAACAGAGGTGGTAAATCCCTCCAAGCTTTAACACAAAAGAAATGGAGAACTACTACGTTTGTCTTTGATCACACGAACAACACTTTCAGAACCACATTTTCTTTTCACTCGTTTTCCTGATAAGGAGCAGGCGTCAGCACCAGTTGAAGAAAAAACCTTAAAAAAAACATTCAAGAGCAGAAACTCTGAAGCTTAATACAACCGACTCTTGGTCTATTTTACCCTTTGTCACCACAAAAGGGATTTAACGTCTCAATACAAAGCCTTTAAGAGTACAGTATGGAATATGTTCTCTCCTCTACAAGAAACCTCTGACTGTACGAGATCTACAAAAGAAAGGGAAAGAAATAGGCATTCAACATCCAAACATCGAAGCAAGAGGCGGTTTACAGTCCCCATCCCTATCAATAACAGCATGACAGTCCAATCACTAGTTTCAACAAACCCACCACTGTTCACATATAAACTATACGTCAAACAGTGACACAGGAACAAGTCAACAATCTATTGCAATAATAATACTTTGTTATTATACCTTTTTTTAACCATTACTTTTCATAATACATGTATTACCAAGATTAATAATTAGACTACATTTGTTTCCGTTAGCAAAAATAAGTGGTGTGCATTACATAATTTAAAATGTACAAATATACTTTCGATCTGGCTTTTAAAAAGGCTTTCACTACATGATTCTAGTGAAATGATGAAGGCTCAAACCCACTGGCTTCCTCACTGGAAGGCTAGCCTATGAAAGGCAGTCAGAAGGACTAACAATACACCTCCGAGGGAACGTCCGCCATCGTTACATGTTTTCAATGCTACCGACTGACATCCTCAAACCATAGCAGTGGGATTTTCTCCTGTCCTAAAGTGAGTGAGGTCAACTGTTCCTTTTTCTACTTCCCTTCCCACCTGCTCATCCAGAGTCTCCTTCAGATTCTAATTCAGACAGAGTAGCACCACGCCTGTGTTCACTCCCCGAACACAGCTTCTTTTAAGTGCAGTTAACTTTTAAAAACACCCCCGAGACGAGCTTTCAGTGGCACGGAGGAGCTAAGCTGTGACCCAAATCAACAAACAGCAGGACTTTTGCCGCAAATATTGGACACCAACCTAACTCCTCTGCGTTCTTCTGCAGCAAGTCACCACTTCGGGCCGGTTGCATGGACAGGAATTACATTACAAGTCTGGCAGAATTTATTGTAGGATCTGGTTTATGAAGAGTTTGACTCGAGGTACAAACACACTGTAGCAGCTGGATCCATGTCAGGTGGAGTTTAAGCACAGAGACAGCACGGCTCGCTCAAACACTGCTTCAAAGCAACAGCTAGCTAACACTGCTGTAGGCAAACATAATAAATACATTGATCTTAGGATGATTAGAATGAGATGTATAGAAAAGTCAGGAGAACAAGAGGCATCGGGTGAAACCTTCTTATGCTGTCCATTTGTTGGAATATGCTATCTGATTATTTAACCAACTGAAGTATGATCCCTAGAACAAGTTTGAATATTTCACTTCCACCAGGCACTTGAATACTACCTCTTTATGGGCTTCACACTCCTCTTTGCTGCCTTAGAAAATCAGCCTCATTAGCAAACTGATGATCAGGAATTCTGAAATTATGCCCCTTGATGATCATCTCAAACCACAGAGGCATCAAATCCTTCAATTCAAGTAAAACATGAAAATCAACTGAAACTGCAGTTGCACCATTTTTGCCCAACGTCAAGGGCAAACTCTAAGAACATGCTGATCAACTGTCTCAATGAGGAGCCATACATACGTGCCTCACGGGTGGCAAACCGTTCTCCTTTTGAGGACACTCACTTTCAAATTAACTGCTCTTATGTATCATGTACGTCCTCTGAGAGCCACGGCCCTTAGTTCAGCTATTTATTGCACTAGAGGAAACCATTGATGTGATCTCAAACTCAAGAGAGGGAAATGTGAGATAAAGCACTGAGAGCATGAATGCATGACGAATACTCTGATTAAAAACACAAGCTTACACGATTAAAATGATTTTTAAAAAGTCGTAATAATAAAATGTTTCACATAATGTCGAAGAAAATAAAAACCAGAATCAAATAACAGTGCTATACGTTAAATAAAATCCATAGATGGCTGCAATTTAAATATCAGCCAATAGAAACTGTCCGTTTAAATGTGACAGCTGACTGCTAAAGATAAATCCCAACTCATCGGAAAGCTTGTAAGACAACAACTCAATGTTGTGACTTTAAAGGGGCATTTATACCTCGTCGCCAACAGGTGGCAGTGTGCTCAACAACAAAAAAGAAACTGGTGATTTCACACAGGAATGAAAAGTGACAGATCAGAGGGAAACAAGAGGAGGAAGGAACAATCACTGGCACAACTGGGAGGACTTCTGGTCCAAAGTAAATCACCACCAACAACGCTGATCCTTCCTTTCTCCGCTTCCTCTTTTGTAATATTAAAACAGAATGTAAAAGTGCTGCTGCTTAAACTGACTTGAGGTATTGTAGATGGCAAAGGAGAAGATTTAAGGAAAGACTGTGCTGAAGGAAGGGAAAAGGACCCACTAGGCCACAAGTAAAGGAGACAAACCGGGGAAAAGAGGGGCGTTGAAAAGGGGGTTTGATGGAGGAGAAAATAAACTAGTTGGCTTGTTCAATATTGCATAATAGTGCTGAGTTTCTCTTGTTTGTTTTTAAAGCAGCTTTTGCATCCTCAGTCCAGTGTGGGGGTGCCTCCTCCCCTCCCTCCTCCCTCCTCCTCTCCTCTGCACAGTGTCAGGTCTGGATTGACTAGGCGTTTGGGGGGGGTTGGGGGCGGGACTTGCACATATGAAGACTCCTCGACTGGTGAGCCAGGTGTGCATGGTTGTGTCTGTGTGTGTAAAGGGGGGGCATGGTGGTGATGGTAGGTGTAGCTCAGGCGAAGTACATGGTCCTCAGGGTGTCGTGGTGAATCTGAACGGCTTTGGCCAGCGCCTGGGGGTCCCGACCGTTACTCTGCCCGGACACATGGCTGCCCTCAGCGCTGCAGGAAGAGGAGAGGAACAGTTACGATGGATAACGTACAAAAATGGGATGCATGCAGAAAAATTGTAAATACTTTGAAAGTCTTACAATACTGTTATTAAAACGCATTAAAGAAATGGTAATCAAAATGTGGCGAGGGGCCGTTTATCTGCATGTAATGCCCCAACATTCCTGCTTTAAAATTGGCAAGTTTCCCTTTTCGAAAAGATGATGTAATTATGTAACCGTTTCCCCTTCCTTTCTCTTACTCTAAATAAAAAGGAAAGCCAAACGGCTGAATACCTGTCTTCTACACTCTTAACATGTTGCACTGTTTTAATAGGCAGACATTTATTTTATTACTTATTTTCTTTAAATGGCAACTTGGATTCCCGAGGAGTTGTGCTACTGACTTAACTCATATTCCCTTTGGTTTTGTTAAATCATGCTTGCGTAACGAGATTGCATAATTTAGTTGTGCTTAGTAATACAATGATAAGATCAAATAAACTTGATTTAAATGGTCAAATAGATGTTTGAGGAAAATTAAGTGTTTCAATTGTTCAAATTGTCTATGGATTAGTCGACAGAAAGATAGTTGTTAGTAGCAGCTTTTGTTAATAAAAGTATCAGTGTAGAGTCCAACATCTTTTCATCCAGCCTGTTCTTGTTTACTCTCTCTCTTCCTCACCTGTCATGTTCTTTGTCCACCAGATGGTAGCGGGCACGGAAGGCCACCAGGTGGGCGTAGTAGGCGGGCGCAGGGATGGAGACTGAGCGGGTGCAGCGCACGTAGGTGTGGCACAACTGGTATGTGAGCAGCTGGAACTCGTCAGCGGTGAAACAATTGTCGTCCCACAGAACATGGTAGTGGGAGGGCCGACTGGTGCCCTGGGGGAAGGATGAAAGGACACGTTTTTAGATTCACATTTAAGATACCATATGTTTACTGTGTAACTACAACGAGAAACAAACAAGTGGTCAAATCTAACAACTAAAATAAAACTATTTAACCTTGGAAAATCTTAGAAGTACATATATAAAGTGTTTGTATAGAGATGCGTTCAGCAAAAAACAACTATAATGTACACCAGGGCTATTCAATTAGTTTGGAATGGGCCCGGTTGATGAAAATGATCCAAAGCAAGGGGCCGGGAAAAAGATGGCTTGAAATATGAGCAATCATATTAAGAGCTTCAGATCCAGTGAATACTACAACAACATAGTGGAGTGCATATATTGTCTTTAATTAAATCTAACAACATAGCCCCAAGGCTTTTATAGATCTAAATGGCAAGTTCAGAAGTTCTCAGTAGGCCTACGTGTGAAGCTAATTTAACCGTCAACATCATTTAATTTCATTTCATTTAGGTGAAATTATCTAATCATTCAAGCAGAGATGCAATAAATGACAGGAGTTGTCACTACAGTAGCTAGTAGGTGGTAAAGGAAGTATATTAGCCCTGATGTACACAGAGCAGTTTAATATGGATTAGAATAAAAACAGCACAATGATGGTTTAGGATTTAAAGATGAAAACAGCCTGCTGCAGAAACTCACTGACCTTCTAATCTTCACTCCTGGGAATCTAACTTCAAGAAATAACAGGAAATGGAAAAACGAGAGTATTTCCTCTTTTTTCTCCTGTGGCCATTTCATTTCTGAGTCCTCTATCTAATCGTTTTGCAAGAATGCATAGATGGCAGAAGCACAAAGTGTTTCGCCTTCAGATTTAAGTGAAGGAGAGGGTGATGAGAGGACAGGACGTGGGTCTGACCTGTATTCCAGCGTGACTGCAGAGGTAAAAGTCAAACTCGTAGGGATGTGTGATGTCCGTGTCCACGGTGGTACCAGCAGGAATGTTTCCACTACGTCCGACCTGATAAAAGCAGAGGAAAGGTTAGCAAGTCTCTACTGATGCCCTTCGACTGTGTTTTTCTCATAATTTCACCGTGAAAACCAAAACAACAGAAAATGGATGATGTAGAAAAAGTCACGGAAAACAAGGCTTTTAAAGCACTGCATTACAAATAATGTCATCATTGAAAAGAGAACTAGTTGATGGACCGAGCCAGGCAAAGGATTACCAAGTGCCTCACAATCAACTAATTAAAAGCCTAATGCTTTAAAGAGCCTGAAAACAAGGTTGGTAGGGGCCTTGAGTGCCACTCCAGAGCTCTCGGTTTGAAATGGGCCCTAATGTTTTAATCGAATGCAATTACAGGGGTTAGGAGGGTGAACGGGCCAATTGACAACAAAAGGTAATTAAGGAGGCCCATTTTGAGTACTTAACGTGCAAGCACAGGTCATAAAAAAGAGAATATGGACTACCAGATAACACTGTACTGATTTTAATGGGCCACACTTAAAGAGAGTGAGAGTGTGTGTGCCTGTGTGATTGGGTAGGTCGTGGGGACTCACTCTCTCATTGCGGTCGGCGCAGAAGAGGCGCGTGTGGTGGCGTTTTTGCACAACAATGTATGTGATGCCAGGCTGGTACTCCTTCTCCAGGGCGATGCAGGCCTCACGAATAGCCAGCAGCTCATAATACAGCACCTGAGGAGAAGAGAGGGAAACATGTTCATAAAAACAACCCCTGTCACGCATTTATTCTTTCAATGACTGTACAGTCCATTTTTCATCCACATATTGATTATATAAATGTTTCACTGTGTTTAGTTATAATCCTACTGTGCAAACAATCATAGTTTAAATAGAAGAAAATACCATTGTACAAATATTTCTCAAGTAATCATCTGTGATAAATAATTATTTTGGAATATGCTCGTATGAAGTGAACAACCAGTAAGAGCCAAAAGTACTACTTTGCCGTACTTAGTGAACTAAAGAGCAGATCGCGTTCACACCATAGACTGTATATATAGGTTCACACCGGAATACATTCCCTGAGGGAGGATTAGGCAAAGGAAGCCGCTGACGTCACTTCTTCTTCTTCTGCTTTGGGTTTACTGGCAGGCCGCAAACAACTTCACGGCGTATACTGCCACCCGAAGTCTCCGGCTGGCAGTCCCCGGAGTTGGGCTAATGCTAATAATGCTAATGCGAGCAAATAAAATGGCGGCTTCACAAAACTTTTTGGGAGTTTTACGGGGCGTGGTTTGCAATCCGCCCAGCCAATCAGAAATGGGAACCTTTTTCTCCCCAGGAAAGTACCTGCTCCTAGCAGGGACTGAAAAGGGGTGAAAAGGTTCTCATGAACTAAGTTCTAGTTCCGGATTTTTTTGGTGTGAAGTGTGAACGCACATTTTTGGAACTATACTGGGAAAAGTACTCCGGTGTGAAAGCGCCTATTGAAGAGAACTGAGAGAGACAGTGGGAGCTGACCTGTCTGAACTGGCCTTCTGAAACTCCATCCCTGTAGAAAATGATCCTGGTGGGCTTGTAGCGAGTGGACTTGTAGAACTGGATGAGCAGCTCCCGCACCATGGAGGCCAGGTCCTGGATCACCTCCTGCCTGGGCCTCTGGACTCGCACTGTGGCACAGTATCTGCTGGGGTGAGCGTCCATACTGCCTACCACCTGGAAGAGGGGGTTGGTGACGGATTGCAGGGGGTCAATCACGAGTAAATCAATTCAAGCTCAGGTGGAAATTAAAGATAAAAACTCACTGCTGCAATTGAAGGCTTCTTCCCATCTCCAGCAGGAGGGTGTGTGACATCTGCTCCCAGGAAGATAACTGGCTGCTGAAACACTGATGGTCTGTTGAAAGAGAAACATATCGAAGACATTCATTCAAATGAGTTATAGGACAATATTTAGAGTGTTTCTTTGCATGGTAAAGTCATCTATTACTATGGTGTGTGTGGGTTTTTCTTTCAGGTGTCTCCAAATGTCTGACAATTTACCAAACTCCATTAAATTATTTAAAGACTGCATCACTACCGTAGAGCACGCTTTATTTGAGGATAAAACAGAGCATGACTGACCGTTGGTGAGGCACCAGGATGTTGTTGATGCCTCCCAGCTTCACGTTGATCTTGAGGCAGAGGTTGGAGAGGGTCTGAGGAGACGTCTTCACCACGTTCTTCACCTGGACGCACTGCGTGGCCATGCCCAGGAGGGTGTCCCCAACGCGCTTTACCTCCGCTGTGGGTGGGTGGGTTTGAAGAGTGGGCATCAGAAACAAAAGCACTTGTAGCAATAGCAACAATGTTGATATTAGTGCAAGAAAATGGAGAGTCAGGGAGGCTCATGATTATAGTTAATTATTAAAGATATGAAAGAGCAGTCACTTGGGAAGACTGCAGGATTTATGAATAAAAAAGAGTATGTGCCGTCAGAGAAAAATAGAAAAAGACAGAAATAATATAATATATGATGTGGAAGGAATATATGTTTTATAGAGCGTGAAGTACACTTCTCAATATGGCTTTGTCGCTGCATCAGCACTCCTAGAATTGCATTAGTTTTTCCACACAGTCCTAACCACAAGCATATCTCTGGGCTCTGATAGAATATTTATTTTCAGCAGTTTTCTGACCATAGACAGGAGTCTTTCCGGGCAGAATGACGATGATGAGCTGCAGTCCGGCGTATGTGTTCTTCAGGTGTCTGAACATGGGCTCCACGCTGTCCGCTCCCTGGGCGTATTTACAGAAACATGGCTGACCCTGGATGGGCATCCCAGCATCCTTAGAGATTTTACGCAGCTGGTCTGTGAAACCCCTACAGGAGGAGGAAGAAGCAGGAGGTCAGAGTGGAGAGTGAACCGAGTGAAAGTCAAAACACTAGCTTGGGTCTGTTCGGTGGACAGAATATGAATGAGCACATGCAGAAATGTTGTCAGCACAAAATAAAATATTGTTGTTTATTTAATAGCAAATGGTATATCAATGATGTTTGATATAATAAAGTTTTCTTAAGTAAAGTTTAACATTTTGACATTTTTAAGTGCATAATTGCAATTTCCATGCAGCATAAAGCCGTTTGCAGTTTTTACAGTACGGATGTTTTTAATCTAGCCAGGGACTATCAATGAAAACTACTCTTTTATCAAATCTGGTATTGTAACTGTTATTTGAGCACTGTCCTTTTGTTATTACCTAGTTAAGATATAATAATAATAATAATAATAATAATAATAATAATTAGCTGTGCAGCTGCTGATTGAAGACATGCTCCCATTCTTTAATTCATCATTTGAAACAGAATATAGAAAATGATGCTACATTACAATCTCTTAAAGGTAGGGTAGGTACGAATGGAGAAACCGGCTCGAGTGCGCTAGAATTTGAAAGTACGCAGCTGGAAAAAATCTGCCTCTTCCTTCAGACTTCCTTACAGAGCCCCTCCTCCAACACACACGAATGTGCACATGACCAATGAGGGCACGAGATAAGTTTGTGCACAGATGGAAGGCTGACAGGCAGGTAGGCCATCCAGTTACTTTAGCCGGGCCGGCTAAAATGATTGGTCGTGCTTTTTACAGCATCACGGCTTCCACAGATGACATTTATTTATGTATTATTGTCAAAGCATTTAATGTATTCATTGCCATCGGGATGTTAAGAGCATTCCATGGAATAGACAAAAATACACACACAAAATATACTCTTACATTAAGATTAATGAGAAATGTAAGTTATTGGGATATTAAACTAAGAATGTCTTTAAAAACTGCACGCACAACTCGCACCTGTTTCGGATTTGTAAGCATACCTGTCTGTACCGACTACCCAGGCAAAGGTCAGAGAATTTAAATGAATGTCTGTATTTATGTGTAATTTGGACTTGGAAGGAAAGGGTTAATGTATGTACAATATGTGAGCAATAACGTGCACATTTGACTGGACTGTAAACTGAGGCGGGTGTGATTTTTATGAACATCTCCATGTATGTTATATATTTGTGGAATAAATAAATTGTTTTTCTTTTTTAAAACTGTACGCACAGAGACAACACAATCTCAGAAAGGGATTTTTAAATTGTTAAAGAAAAAGAAAAAAACATTTGCAATAATCCTACTTGAGTATTTCTTCGCGACACTGCCTCTGTGTGGCGAAGCAGGCGATGGCCCACATCTTGATCTCCACCCCGGTGTGGAACTGCTTCCCTCTCATGTCCCACACCCCGTGGCTGGGCGTAGCTACAGTGCGGTTCTGAAACAACATTGCAGTCTCACCACATGTACTCGTGATTATGTGGGCAAACACTCATATGCGCACTGTTCATACACACTCACGCTTGGACAGACAGTGTGTACTCACTTCCATTCTGTACACACACAAACACACTATTACTTTCTGAAATCCCACAGAACCCATACACACTCTTCATCCATACCAAAATGTATTAACACTCATTTTCATACAAAAGAAAGGAAACATGTCAGTCAAAGAAACATGCAAAAACTATTTGTGCAGGAGACACAACTCACTTACTGATTCAATCAAAAATATAATCAAGTTACATTTAATTGGAGAGTAAAGGGATGCACTATGTGAGTGAATCTATAGTGTGCAAGATGATACTTGGTGTGTGCATCGTGCACAGCACAGTGTTATAGCAAAGATGTTATAGTTCTCACTGATGCACACATCCTAAGGTGTACAGTAAAGGTGTGTCTCCTCAGAAAACACACAGACAAATGTTAATCAACACTGTGGTTCAGTCTCAGTAAAATGCTTCCTAATGCAAAAAATGTTAAGGAAAATTAACATTGCTAAGACGGATCTACTTTATAAGCTATTCAATTATGATTTGGGTATTCTATTGTTTAATTCATAATAGTTATTCTTACAGAGAGAGAAATGGGTTTCGTAACCCATATCTCTCTCTCAAAAATAATAAAAAATGCTTACAGGAAGCTCCTCAATATTTTGTACAAATGTGCACTACTGAGACTCAGCCACACAAAGAAAAAGACTGACAGCATGAAGCACAAACAGAAGCCAGTGTGTTAGTTCCCCTCAGAGACAGTGGAGCAAAACGTGTCAGACAAACAGAGATAATGAGCGTGATTTAAAGGAAGGGTACCATAAAGTGCTCTGTGCTCACCCTGCCGCCATATTGCAGCATAGGGGCAGGTAGCACTCGCCCCGTCACTTGGGCCATCTCGTCGCGAACCTTGAACTGGAACTCCTGCACAAAGGGGTCTGCCTCGTAGTTGGCACTGCGCACCTACAGGGAAAAGAGGCGGGAAAATATGACTCAGGGTCAGGCCGGGGTATACAGCAGGAGTAAGGAACACTGCAGTGCTGAGAGGTATACATTATGAACTCATTAGGTCTAGTGAAATGTCCTATACGTGCTCACTCATTGTGGCTAGTTTTGGTTCAAGGAATAGTTTGACATTATGGGAAATACATGTGTTTGCTTTCTTGCTGAGAGTTCAAAGAGAAGAACAATTGTTTGTTGAAAATCTTTCACAAAAAGTCAAAATATTCCTCCAACAGCATCAGCTGGAGCAGGGGGGGTCAAACTCAAATACACAGTGGGCCAAAATAAAAAAATGGGTACTAGTCGAGGGCCGGACTGGTTCAATGTTTATTGCAAAACGTATTGAACTTATTGCACATATTAAACCTGGAACTAACAAAGCTTAAATGATTGCCTATACAAAACAACATTAAACATTAAATATTCAGTTGCATTCATTTCTTATGGCTCTATCTGCAGCTTTTCCTCAGTCATTTCTTATGATTACATTCACAGGCCAACATCAGCTTCAAAAAAACGATTTCCCTCAAAGAAAAACCAAACATGCCCTGTTGCCGTGAGAAACAAAGTGCAGAAAGAAACATCCATGTAAACTCAGTGTGCTGCTCTGATGCTAGTTCAAGCCAGATACTTGGCATCTCATCTTGAGTGCAAGTTCATCAGTGTTTGGGCTCTGAGCTGAGGAAACCCTCAGGATGGAGTGAAGGTGTGTGTACAATATACCGGCGGGCCAGATCTAATAGTAGTCAGAAATTATCCTGCGGGCCGAAATTAAATCCACCAAGGGCCTGATTTGGCCCCCGGGCCTGGAGTTTGAAACATGTGGGCTAGAGTATGTTTTTTCCCTACTGTTTACTGTATGACAAGCTAGCACAGCTCTTGAGAGAGATTGCAGGGCAGCACTGTTTTTATTAAACATATTTAACCACTACAGCTTGCCTCTGTGCCGTCATTGTTTAAAATACACATTATGATTATGCGTGTAACCCGAATGAGGCATTGCTTGTGTTTGCATGGGTGGTTTTCTTTCATGCTTCTCCTGCAGTGCATAGGACTAATGGAAATTGGTGATTTATCACTAAATGTCAGCACCCTAATCCTGAATGACTTCAAGCTTTCAAGATGTCCAATGATATTTGGATTTACTTTGAATTCACTTTATAGTTCTGACATATCGGACCTATTTCTCTTTTTGTGTTTCCTACTGTCTCTCTGCTGTTCCGCCCACACTGCCCAGACAGTTTCAAGCCATCTAAATGGAAACGCCAACACGCTGCTGTCTGCAATGATTTCCTGTAAGCAAGTCCAGACACTTTTCAGAGAAGAGATAGGGAGATGTGGTTTAATAAGGTAACGGCACACTACATTTGTTTTGTTAATCTGATGGTGGCCAGAGGCGGTGTGCAGGCTGTCAATCTTTCTCTAAACGACGCACTGCAGACACCGTAGCAGCAGCCTCACACATTAAGCCATTACCACTCTGGTGTTCTGTTCACCCTGGGTAGGGCTGTCTTGTAATTGCCAAATGCAATGACAAGCAGGCAGACACGCCTCTGTTAACAATATAAAATGAGAATCTGGAAGAGGTGATTTTTTAAACAAAACAAGTCATTTGACATCAAGATGAGCAGCATGGCAACCAAGTGATAACAAGCGTAGCAACGCAGCAGCCATCCAGGCAGTGTTTTGTCTCTGGCTGTGTCTGAACCAACAATGGATTGTACTTTCCACCATAGGCACTATAACCTTAACTTCTTGAATGTTGGTGTATGATCAGCGCACTGTACAGGAGAAGAAGATTTTCTGCCCACTAGAAACATTTTAGTGGGAAAATTGGACTTTATAAAACGCCATTTGTTTTTGTGTTCCATTTTCTGTGAGTAGATACAAAACATATTGGTAACTATCTTAATCATACACATTTTTGCAATTCTCCGCTCATTGAGAAAGACACTTTAGCCTTTAAATAAGTGTGAAAACCAGCTCTCCCATCTTAACTTTCCTACAGTGTTAGCTGAATATATCCTAAAGTTCGACACTGCTACTTACACGTGCAGAAACAGGGTGTCGTGTGTGGAGGGATACTCACCAGCCTGCTGATCTCCTCCTGTCTGTCGGGCGCAGAGCGAGCCGTGGCTTTGATCATCGTGGAGGTCTGATTATCTGTCAGCTTCTTGATGCATCGTTGACCTGCTACAATGTTACACACCTACAAAACATAGGGGAATATCATTTTAGGTATTATTAAGCCAGCAAAAGACCATCTAGCGATGCTTAAGCTTTGTATGTGTGTGCATCTTGTTCATTCAGCTGAACGATACCCAGCTCCCAGGCATACCTGAATGTAACCCATGAAAACGAGGAATAGCAAATCTTTTTCTCTCACCTCCAGGGGCAGGTAGGTGTGCTTCTGCTCCTGGCCCACTTGTAGACAGGGCAAATGTGGGTACTTGAGCTGCAGGCTGTACTTCTCCCTGAAGTACTGGGCTACAGTGCGCTCTACAGTCTGACCATTTTCCAACTGTAGAGGGAACCTGCAGACAAAAGAGCAACTCGGGTCAAAACCTACACCAGAGATGAGGGCAACTGGATCAAATGTATTATTAAACACATAGTACAATTAGGGTGCCCACTCATAGTTATTAGTTGAACTTGAAGCTGCAATATTTATAATGAATTGATGGAGAACATATCAAGCTAAAGTCAGTGAAACCTTCAATGTTCACTTGTTTGCCCGACATGTTGAACAAACAACACCATGTAAGGCAAGCAGTGATGAAGAGAGACCTGGTGGCAATACGGTGACGCAACAGCATTCAAAGGATAACACACAGCGAGGTATAATACTCAGGGTTGTTAAGACTCACTGAAGGTCAGCCGCCGCACACAGCAGCTGCTTCACTATTGGATGACTAAGATTAACCGCATTGTTGTAAGATGAGTCAGCAGTTAATGGTTTATTTGGTGATGAATTTGTGATCGCATCCTCTGTGGTGGTGGGTGTGTGTGTGTGTGTGTGTGTGTGTGTGTGTGTGTGTGTGTGTGTGTGTGTGTGTGTGTGTGTGTGTGTGTGTGTGTGTGTGTGTGTGTGTGTGTGTGTGTGTGTGTGTGTGTGTGTGTGTGTGTGTGTGTGTGTGTGTGTGTGTGTGTGTGTGTGTGTGTGTGTGTGTGTGTGTGTGTGTGTGTGTGTGTGTGTGTGTGTGTGTGTGTGTGCGTGCTCCCTGGCCCCATCCCATCCACACACTCCGCCCAGAGGCGTTCCCTCGCCCACCCGGAGGCTGACTCACGTTTGATGGCTAGCAGGCCGACGGGTCACGTTGCAGACGCGGTACTTCCTCCGCATGGTTCCACAGTGCGTCACCTCCACCTTCAGACCTGGTGAATATCACAAAGTGTTGGAGTAGCATTAGGAAGGTGTTTCTTTGTGATTGGCTGCGACATGTGCTGTCTCTGTTTTCGCTCAAACTCTCCATCTCTACCCCACACACAAGTAATGCACTTTTATACAACTCGTGCATTTTACACTTACCTTTAATTTCTTTGGTGAATTTGACCCGGTGCGAGTCTGTGAGAGGGCGAGGCTGCTCGTCTATGTTGTGGATGTCCAGCACTTCACACATGAACTGGATGACTGGCTGAGCCTTGTAGAAGGCAGTGGCGGACACTGCAAATCAAAAATAAATAAAAATAGATAGAAACAGTCATTTATTTTTGTTATTTGATATAGTAAAAAAATAACTGTCAAACATTGTAGGTGAATTTGAAAGTAAAAGCTGACACTTTAACTGTTTACATGTATAACTCTTTAAAAAGCCAATATGCTCAAAATGGTCTCTACATTTTATCAAAACAAACCCCAAACACAGCTTCGAGTAACAAAGTCGAACCTCGAAAACAAAGCAAATCATCACCGAGGGATGAATATATCTTCTTGAATCTGCAATTATTATGAAGCTCATTAAGAGGCCCATCACAGTGTTTGCGTAATCAGCCCACCGTGTTAAATAAAGAGCAGGAACAATGAACACAGGAAGTGCAGTTCATGCAGCACAAAATATGTGTGTAGATTCTGCAATTCTCAAATAGACAGGCTGCCTTTGTTCTGACAAAAATACTATCTCTTAATAAATAGAAAAACTGAGGCACATGATAGGCGAGGCGGAAAAGCAAGACATCTGAGAGAAATCTAAATCCCGGGGGGAAAGGTACAACATAACTAACAGCATGATCAAAAGAAATCCAAAATGTAGCAGTTAAGGGAGAGTGTTGTTGACCAATAATGTGGCTGCCTTGTTGTGATGCAAGACACCTCTCTGACGTGGTGTTTGATGAAAGCACATCCTTGAGACAGATGATTGTCCTTTCCACGCATTGTGGTTTTATTTCAGTGTTCGAATGAGAATGAGTTATTCTTGCAAATGTTAAAATGGAAAAAGGTATATCACAATTATATGCGCTTTTGATCACCTCTGAAGCTAAGCGTGGGAAGCAGTGTTTGTTAAATTAAATAGGCGTAAGGGCTTGCATTGCAGTTCCAGAAAACCATACAGAAGAGTTGGAAAACAAATGCTATCTGAACACTTTGAGTTCTCGTTTGTCGCTGGAGAGCAGACGACAGACTGGCGCAGCCGACCAACTGATTTCGAGGTGTGACAGGCAGGGCGGGAAAAAGAGACAAAGAGGAAATAAGAGAGGGAAAAATTCAAATAGAGACAGAGGCTTCAAAGACTTTGAGCAAAACAAAAGCTCACACACACACACACACCCACACCCACACCCCCCCCCCCTCCAAGTTCCTCTCGCACAGACCATCTCTCTTGTCAGCAGAGACTCTCCAACAACCCTCTGCAGTGTGCTTACACTGTATGGCAAAACACACTCCATTTGCCCTTTTTGACACTTATTTTCAAACATAATAACGGATTGAAATTCTAGCTCACTATTCCAGGTCATCAAACACGGCTTCTCGACCAACAATACCCAGCACTAAAGCCAATTATCTTTACAGACAATGCTAATGAAGGTAGATTTTTGATATATGTTTTGTAGTATGCCTATAGATTAGCTGCTTCATAAAAAAGTGGTTGAGTTCCCTGGCACAGCACCTTAGTGAAGACAAAGTATGATCGCCTCATTCATTTCAATAGAAATAGCCTTCTATTTTATTAAGTTTAATATTGTTACGTTAGAATTATGTTCAATATTTTCAAACATAACATCACTGAAAGTTAATTGTGTATGCGTACATCTGTAAAAGAATAAATATATCCTTGAGGCTCCATGGCATTCTAATCCATCTGTTAAATGATTAAAATGTCATTTCCAAAGCTTTGAAAGGGGAGCAGAGAAAGCTCTCCATGTGGCTCGACAAGAGAATACATCGTTTTTAAATAAAGATTGGATTACAAAGAAAATAGAGTGAATTTCTTTTTATATTTTATTTATTTGCTGTAGGCAGAAGGCAATAAAGCTTTTGTTTTTCAAGTTTTTTTTTATAGCGAGCAGGCAATATTGTAGGCCGGCAGAGCAACATTAATGCAAGGTGGAATTTGGTTCTCACCATCAATGTTAAGCATCATCTTCCACATGGCAGGGCGCACAGATTGATGGAAACCAAACCAAACCTCCCTCCCACCTCCCAGGGGATGGTCATAGCCCTCAGGTGCCGAGAAGAAGGAGCGACCCACCGGAGTGTACCTGGATGGAGAAAAATAGCAATCATAAGCAAAGGGAAAAGAGATAGAAAAGAATGTGAAAAAAGGACAAAAAAGGAATATGATGCAGGGAGGGAAGGGCGGATGAAAGGAGAAATGTAATATTAGTTCAAACATCCTGAATTGTGAATGTAGGTCAATATGTGTTTAAACAGTGAGACATTTTCAATATGGCCTGAAACTGAGTGAGAGAGGTAGAGACACTGCCTGGACCCCTCCACCTCCGATTACTCTGCCCAGGAGAGACATTAATAAAGATACAGGGGCTACATTTCTCTTGTTGAATCCTGGACTTACAATGTGTCCTGATGCCATTGTAAAGCAATAATGTCCGAGAGCAGGGCTAAATGAAAGGTGTCGCTATAACCACTTTTTAATAATGCTCTGAAAAAGACTTTCATTAAAGGGCTGATGATATCGGGTTCAACCGTGCTCTTGCTGGGGCTTAGGAAAGTGATATAAGTGGAAGATGGTGCGAGGTCAGAAATGGCGCTTCGCGAGAACCCGTATAAGCTGGGTTTGATTTCCGTTGGGATGACAGTGCTGATAATGGGGCCGCTATGACAAAACAAATATATAGTATGTACAACGAATATCAGAGGGATCAGGTCTTACAATGTGCCTCTATCTTTGACTTTATGTTTGCTGACTGAAAAGGAAGGTGGAGAGATCAGGGAAGGATAAACGGACAGTTTGGTTCTGTTCAAATTCTTTAACATGATCTCACCATTACTTTACAAAAAAAGGTCTACTTAGGCGTGTAGCTGTCATTACAAGAGTTAACCTATGAGTCTTAACCTTTATGAAAGCATGGCTATAGTAAAACAGCTCACTTCATGGAGGGCAGGTGTCGCAGCACCACGTCCACTGCGTGCACCGGGTTGGTGCTGATGGGCTTGTCCAGCTCCAGGGGCTCAGGCATGCAGCGGCCGGTCAGCACCTCGTGGAGCATGTGCCAGCTGACCAGAGACGCAAACTTGATGGAAACTTTGAAGGGGCGATCTTTGCCTCCCTCACCTGGTAGAGTGACATCCAGGTCCACCTGAGAGGAGGGGAGAGGGTGAGACAACACAAAGAAGGTGAGATAAGGCAGTGCATTTGGTGAACAAAAGCAGTGTCTGTGAAAGATGTGTATGTGTGTTTCGTGTTGTATGTATGCATGGCATGTGTGATATACTGCGAGTTTGTTTTGTTAAGATTGTGTGCTTGGCTGTACACTTGATAACACAATATGGTTTACATTCAGCTTGTACTGAAAATATATTTTTGTGTGACTTTTTTCCAGCTCACCCCTGCAGGAGCCACAGGCAGCGGGTTGGCTGTGTATAGGCTCCTCTTTCCATCATAGACTGGCCTGCGATCCCCAAAGATTGTCACCTTAAAGTGCTTTACCATTGAGTCGACCACTTCCCTGCACACACACACACACACACACACACACACACACACACACACACACACACACACACACACACACACACACACACACACACACACACACACACACACACACACACACACACACACACACACACACACACACACACACAACACACACACACACACACACACACACACACACACACACACACACACACACACACACACACACACACACACACACACACACACACACACACACACACACACACACACACACACACACACACACACACACACACACACACACACACAGATCGTTAGTCATACTGTTGGCAGTACAATTATTACATGTTTAAACTGTCAAATTAAAGATTATTAAACAAATCATTACTGGGATTTTTGAATTAAAAGGTCACAGATTCAACCCAAACAATATTCATGAGTCCATCAACAGCCATTTTCCTTTTGGAAAGACGTCGTGTACTCACTGTTTGCAACATGCTTTAATTGGATATAATGCAATCGTTTCTAAATGTAAATATTGTATCGGAGAAAGGTGTAGGAAAACTTTCAAATATATGATTCCAGCCTACCTGTTGACTCTCCGGGGGCACTTGTCAGGTGTGATGTCCACCTCGTAGAGGTAGACATCCATCTTGGGGATATCCACCTGGAAGCAGTTGGCCAGCAGCTTGATGGGCTTCCCCATGGTGCCAAAGCCAGGCCGCCGAGGCATGGCGAACAGGGACTGGGCCCCAACGGCTGGAGAAGAACAAAGGGTGGAGGATAAGTGAAAAGGAAACTGTTTTTAGATCAGAGGATGTGCTAAATGTATGTACAGTGAGCACGATTCCCAACATTGACAGTGGCTCATAACAGATAACCATCTTTATTAGTTTGTATATTTAAAATGTACATTACTTCTGAAACTCAAAGTTTAATATAAATTATTTAATTTCCCAGAATTAAACAGGATGCTTAAAAGGAACATGTACTATTTAAAAAGGAAAACATATTATTTGTCGGGCTTGTTAGACAAAAAAAAAGGGAAACCAGATGTAGTGATTTAAAAAGCATTAGATGGTTAAAACCACACGCACTGTAACAAGGTAAAAAGGTGCTTGATGGTGGAGATTGCACAATTAATAAACTTTCAATGAACCTACACTTTCCCACACGTAAAACTACATATGCATGAGAGTTTATGGTGCACCAACTGTATCAGGAGGTACATTGATTGGTTAATGAAGCAGCTTTGATTGTGATAAAATGCATTAATGATAAAAGACTAATCAAATGTGATGACAGCCATCCTGCCATTCAAAATACCTACCATTATCAGTGTCACCCTAAAACGATACAAGGCCAACAATGTGACTTTTCAGAGATAATTACAACTAAAAACATTTAATATCACTGTGGTGGAACAAAAAAAGAGGTCTTCTTAGATGACAGATGTGAAAATGACTCACATTTCAGATAATGCAACCTCTATGTTAACCATTTTCTGTAATTGAGGACCAGCAAGCAAAGATTATGGCATAATTATCAACCTTGAAAAATAAACTACAAACCACTTTCTTTGAGAATAGTTCTACAATAGACTAATAAAGGATGACATGTGTTTGCCCCTGACAGTGTAGTGTGGTTTAACCAAGGCAAATTGATTATTTGTAATATACAACTAAACTATTTTCCTTCTCCAAGAAATAAAATAACGGGAAAAATGAACAAAAGGCTGATAAGTACATATTATAGGCCTCAAATCTCTACAGAAATACATAAATCCTTTGTGTAAGTACTTCAAGTCATCCCGCATGAATGCCGTTCACAAAACTCAGTAACACAACTGTCACTTCATTTTTGTACACAAATCCATCTATTGTAGGGCCTACCCCTACCATCTAAATTAAAGTGGACCTATCATGCTATATCTGAATAATATATTGTAGGGCCATACCTATATAAAACATGTCTGTGAAGTTTTTTTTTCAAAATACCAAACAGATCGTGCATTTCAGCCATGCCTCATTTCGCTCTATTTGCTGTATTCCAGCCCTGTCTTCACAAGGGCTGATTCTGTGGCAAATGAGCTGCAGCTGACCACGCCCCCCTGTAAAGGAGGCTGGCGAGGCACGAACGTCATGTTACCATGCTGTTACCATGCCACGGCAACCCCCCATTCCCCTGATAGGTGGAGAGTTGGCCATATAGGCGGAGCTCCTTGTTTCTGACGTCAGAGATATTTCAAATCTGTATCAGATCCGTTGCAGCCCCGTTTTTAGAGATTTGGGTATGGAGGAAAAGAGAGAGGGTTGTGTTTTCTGACACTTGGTGAGTTCCCTGACACACCGGGGACACATATTCATGTATAAAAGACGTAAAAAAATGCATTTTGCATGATAGGTCCCTTAAGTAAACACAACACCAATGCAGCTTTGAGGGGTAATACTTCAAAAGATTGAACAACAAAGACGCAAAGTATGGGCTCTAAACATGAGAACACATTATCCCTACTGTGTAGACTAGCTACTCACAACAGAAAATATATCTACTTATTGGATTACTCAGTTTGCATATTTGAAGAAAAAAACGGATTTACTGCAGATGCACACAGACCATAAGATGTGTCAGACATGAGTCACTTTGATCCAGAAACAGTGAGTTCTGTAATGTGGCCCTCTCATGTCAGAGCTATTTATATGGCTGCCGAGGCTTGCCTTCCACTTCACACTTAAAGAAGGAAAATGACTATTCTGACGTGCCAATACTCTGTTTGGATGATATAAAGCATTTAGATATCGTTTTTTAACACAAAACTTTAGATGAAACTCATGTTATTGCCTGGAAAATGTTTATTTTTAAGCCTACTTTCAAGTTGGAAGTTTCAGCTACCATGGTGCTTTTTTTTTGTCTCCTTTCTTTTCAGCAGTGGACCTGCCATTCTCTATTCTCGACTAAAAGACTGGGCCAAATGTGTCATTGATAAATGAGAGTCATGGCTGAGTGATTCATCACCGATTTGACTCATAGACTCACATGTGTGGGTGATGTTGGGGTTAAGGGCTCTGCTAAGGGAGAAGCTCATCAAAAAACACCCCAAACAGAACAGAAACCTTCTGTGAGGTAAAAGCAGAAAACATGAGCAACACTGTTGTTTACAGTCCGGCTTTGGAAGTGTTTACTCTCTGCTCGACTATTTTTTCAGTTTCTCCAATGGTGGGCTGTGGAGCGGAGGCTAACGGGGTTGTTGGAGGGTGCAAGCCTCGTGTTTGAAATAACTTGCTGGGATAAAACGGGGAAAAAGAGAGGGGCGTCTGGAATTCCTGCCACGGCTGTCCCTCTCACACTGAACTAAGTGCACACAAACTTTTGTAATGGTAATTCCAATGGGGCCCTGAGTGAAAGTAGTGAGGAAAGCCTCATTTCACGCAGACACGGTGAGAAAAAGAAGAAAGACAGATATTCTGCTAAATCTTTATTAAGCCAGAAATAAACTTGTCACCCACAGATTGTGATTTCTCCTAATTCATTCCCCCCAAGGCTCACTTAGAAAGCCCTTGATAAAAACTTCAAGATGGTTCTCTGGTTCTGAGAGCACTTCTTTTTCTGAAGATCCTGGAGAAGTGGACAAGTAGGAGGAGGATAGCAGGGAGTGGCAGGATTAAAGTGGGCAGGGTTGGTGTTTTCCGTCTCTCACCTGCCTCTCACAACTGGCTAGCATTCGGCATGATTCGCAGAGCCACCACCAAGTGAGAAACGCACAGCGGAGCGTCCTTGAGTCCATGCTTCTGGATTCAGTAGTGGATGAAGTACAGTAGCAATATCAGGGTCTTACAGTTAGAACAAAGACCTCTGCAGTTGCTTTTGTTTCTGTATCACACCACAACACAGAGACCTACAGAAATGTTTAGATGCACTATGGCTTTGTATCAAACTGCTTTAAATGTTCACATTCCGACAAATGAATTATTCCTGAAACACCACAAGCTCCAAGGCTACATAAAGTACTACAGACCAATCTGTGATCACTTCAATGTCGTACACATGGGCAGGGAACAGGCTGTGATATTAAGATGAACTACGCATGTCACACAGATGTGTTCTGCAGATTTTTCTGAATAGCCAATCGGATGCTGATCATCGATCGAGCAACAAATCAGATGCCTCCCTCTTATCTG
The DNA here is from genome assembly GCF_902827115.2 of Pseudochaenichthys georgianus. Taxonomy (NCBI): domain Eukaryota; kingdom Metazoa; phylum Chordata; class Actinopteri; order Perciformes; family Channichthyidae; genus Pseudochaenichthys; species Pseudochaenichthys georgianus. The sequence goes on from NC_047518.2 coordinate 34,582,785, forward strand.
AACTTCTTGGAAACAGTCTGGCTCTGTTCCCTGTTCAAACTGACATAACAAATGTGTTCTCCGTGGGCAAGAGCTAAGGGGTCAGAGAGTCCAAAGCCTTTGCAGATTGAGTAAGTTGGTCCTATATTTACCTACCTACTGCCACCAGCAATAAAGGGGAATTAAAGACAACTAGTACAGTTAGTAGTTTGTAAGTTTGAGATATGTAAGCAGAGTCAGACTAGCAATGTGGCCAAAATATTTATAGTTAATTCCGTATATTTCTTAATGATGATATGTAATAAAATGAAACATTTGAATTGCCATTAATATTGCCAATATTATACAAACTTTATATAAATATATACCAAGTAAAACTATGGTTGTATTATGCTTTAATCCTGTGAGTGTGAAAGGTGGCTCTTACATGTTGCTAGTTTCTTCTTTCAGAGAACAGACGCTGGGCTGCGGTCAGTTTGAATCTATGTCCCGTACACTGTACTCCAATAGCAACATGGCTTAACTGCAGTAATACAGTATCAAAACACCCATAGAGACTTCTCAAACCACTCCTATGAGTCCTGCAATATACTCCACCTTCCTGCTGTCCAACAGTATGCCCAATATGCTCAAAACACTCGTGCTATTTCATTTGCTAAACACACAGCTTCAGTTTGCTTTAGAATGTGTGTCTGTGCATTACATCTCTGTAGCCTATTCATAATAACCATCAGTCTCAGTATGGATCTGAATTGGTTCAAATGTATCCAGATGCAGCTTCATATAATTACATTTAAAGGAAGTAAGTGAGTCTCATTCTCTTCTCCAACACTATGTATAAGTTATATGAGGACCAATCCACCAGCCAGTAACATCAAATTAGCTGCATCAGTGGTTTCAATGGATAATGTGTGGCGAGCACAAGGGTTGACTTTAATAATTAAACAAAGCTGACTTATCCCATTCAAGTGAGACACCTCAATTGTGCACATGGAATAAATAAACATTCGGCTTCATAACACACCAATAATTGTGTTGCCTTTCTTAGCACGGAGAAACATCTCAGCAATGTGAACTTGTTCAACTCTGCAGCTTTGCAGCACAACACAGTCACACTGTACACAGTGGGCCGAGAGCCAGAGCTGCTGGATGGTGAGAAAAGTCAGGCTGACATCCAGTGACTGCGTCCCCTCTGAGCCACCCCCACCCCCATGTCCACGCTGCTAACGAGTGCTCATGTCCACGCATACAGGCCCACACACAAACACACACACACACACACACACACACACACACACACACACACACACACACACACACACACACACACACACACACACAATATGGCTGTTGTGTTTCTAATGCAGAGAGGTCTGAGCTGTAGGAGCAGTGCTCAGTGGCGAGGCACAATGGCGTCAGTCACAGCGGGCATGACTTAGAAACACACAGACATGCACAGACGTACACAGATAGCTGGCGAGGAAGGACTGATACAAGCCCTGCATGGTCAGACTCCACCCTCCCGTAATCAAACAGAAAAGAGAGTTTTCCCGGCACCCGTGGGAGTCAATGGCACCTCTGTCATAGGTAAAGTAACACAAGCAGCCAGCCACACACCGACAGGCTGATGGAGGCCTGGTCAGTCACAAGTTCAACAACATGCACAAATGTTGAAATCCATCTCAGGAAATACCTGAGCCTGAGTGATGGACTGTATGAAACGAGCAAGTGGAGATATATTTTCTCTCTGTAGGTGGGGGGATTTAGAGGGGGTTAGGAATGATCTGTGAAGAGAAGCTGATCCGATATGGAATGATGACTCACTGACACAGGTAGAGGATGGAGCGATACATAAAGCACAGGTTCTGTTAAAGTGAGCAGGAGATTTACTGAAGCAGGTTAAATGGAGCCTTCTGTCCTCCAGTCTTATTGAACTGAGTGGAACGGTGGACAGGAGCCAGGGGTTGTTGACTTGGGGAGGATGACTGCTTTTACTCTTAGAGTTTACATGCGCTCTAATAAATTAACTAGAAGCCAAGCAAGGTATTACCTTAAGGTAATACTTGGATTATAGCGACAAGAATATCTCATTTGTAACGTGTTAAATCAGAAAGAGTGGAAATGAGCAAGATTTACTTCTGAATGTTTTGAGAAATCTGCAACCTACACTATATCAACAACCATAACACAATGGAGGTTACCATTTCACTTGTGTTGCTTGTGAGACTAAAAATAAGGCATTCGGCTTCTTACACATTTTTTCGGATTCTCTGCCGAGTCCTTGATGAATCCAGTTTTAAATTGGACTACAGTATTTTCCTTATAATTATTTTACCAATTATTAATTTTTTTCACTGTTAGGCTAATGTTTCAAAGTTTGTATCGACTGTTTAGATACAGAAGAGCTTACAATCTGATTGGAGGGGAGACGAACCAGATTCAAAGATGGACACATTGTTTGAAATGAGATGGTGTTGCCAAATTAAGTGCTAATTGCGTGGGAAGTGCACCTGTTTTCTGCAAAAAGTAGGTCTGATTCATGTTTTGGTCGATTGTTGGAAAAGGAAAACAACGAGGACACTTGCATGTTTCCTTCTGCTTTAATGTTGATGCTGTTAAAACAGTGTCTTCCAAACACAGGACTAAAAACAGGGTTCCAATGTAATTACAATCAGCTGAGAAGCTCTTAAGTCAAACTCTTTAATTATTTACAATATACCTTTAAGTATGAGGTGAAAACTGCTGAAATGACTGGTCCTTTAAACGTGAGAACATGAAGTTGCTATTGGACCATATTTTAACAATCCTCATTTTAAGACTGTTCAGAATAATGAATAGATATTTGAAATCTTTCCCCCTGCCAGGACTAAATAACAAGAAAGACCCCTGTCTGACTGAGCTCCCCGAAAAAACGTCCCCCTCCAAGTCCCTCTCTTCCTGTCCATAACCTCCCCCCTCAAATGAGCATTTTGCAGTACCCCCAAAAACAGATCTCAGGAAGAGGGAAAGCAGGAGGAGGGGGTGGTCTGGCTGCTCTGGCTTCAAATCTCTGTGACACATCACCCAGCCTTCCTCCTCCTCCTCCTCCTCCTCCTCCTCCTCCTCCTCCTCCTCCTCCTCCTCCTCCTCCTCCTCCTCCTCCTCCTCCTCCTCCTCCTCCTCCTCCTCCTCCATCACTCCATCACTCCATCACTCCATCACTCCATCACTCCATCACTCCATCCTTTGACTACCCCTGTGTCCACCCTCCACCCAGCCCACTGGTAGGAGTCAGCCACACACTCTGACATCAGCATGTGTCAGCCAGAGTTTTTAGTCTACTACACCAATTCATAATTAAAGACTTTCTGAGGGACTTCAAAAGTTCCTCAGATATACTCCACATGGGGCCACAGGATTTATTACAAATCTGTTCAATCAGACGGCACTTTCCGAGGTCACATTTTGGCGCCATATTGGAATACAAAACGTCAATGCTAAAAGTAAAAATGGGAAATAACATTTACATCTTCCTTTACACCAAGAGAGACAAGGAAGGAAAAAGGGGGCAACCCGTTTGTTTACCAATGATATCGGACCTGCCCATTATTGAACTTGTGATGCATTGATATCATTATCTACGATAATATGTCTGATTTATAAATTGTATAGAATTGTATTGCCAACATTTACCAGATCCTATATTACAAACATGTGATCTGAAGGAAAACAGCATAACACATTAAAATACTCTAAGAGTGAATAATAGTATGAAGGGTATTTAATTGTCTGGAGTACAATAAAAGCAAGGGTACGTTTCTCTTTAATACAATGAACCTAAAGAGCAAACTGAATTCTCCATGGAAACCTACAACAATATGCCAATGGTTAGACCTTATGGTTGGCTGGGGTTGAGGATGGGGGTTGTCTATTGTCAACGGGCTGCTTGAAAGGACTAAGTATTATGGAGAGAGACTGCAAATCAAGTGCTTGGCCCTCCCTTAAAGCGGACCCCACTGTCTGCACAAAATCCACAGAGAACCGGTCTACAAGCAGAGTGACAGAGGACAACGTTTCCCACTGAGGCACAGAGGGAAATAGCGGCAGTAACCAAGGCAGGGAAAGGGGGAGGTGGTAACAGAAAAAAAAGAGCGGGAAACACGGGAGTGTGAGAAAAAAGGGGGCAAAGAATTCGGGAGGGAGACTAGCCGAAGAACGCGAGTAAGACATCAATGGGACAAACAAACCGAAACTAAGCTTGTTACCCTCCAGTAAAAAGTACCATTCTCTTAAGTGTTTTGTTAATGGACTGCAAAGCCACACTAATACTAAACTGAGTCATCTCCTGACAACTCAAATCCCACCTGCTTACGAAGTGTAGTGTGACGGCTGCTGTACTGTATCTGCCATCTTGTCTCCCAGTAAGCTGCATCTCATAATAAACATAAGTTCATCAGAAAAAGGCTCTAATGATAAGAACCTAGGCTGTTGTACAGTCCATTGTCACAGGTCACCCATCCATACTGCTCTAGTGGAAGATGAGAACCAAGATTTAATTAAAAGAATAGATCGACATTTTGGTTATATCCTTTACCCACAATACGACCGTACTGCAATGCCATTGTTTGACATGTCTCGCTACTTCTAGCATTGTAACTCAGCCATAATGTAACATCACATCAAGATCAAGTGACTAACAATCTGTGGGCAGACCCGAGGGTTAGCACATTAAAATGGATGTCATTTGCTTAAGGCTCGAAAGCCTTTCACTCATTATATATCTACTGCTAAGCTCTCAGAAGCCGTGGTTTTAATGCCACGTGCTGCTGCTCAGAAATACTACAGGGGAAGAGAGTGACTGTCTGTTTCTCGGCGGGCTGTGCAGCAATTTGCATTTTCTCACACAACTCAATGGAGGGCCCCTTTTAATCATTCATCCAGACATGGGACTCACTGGTTGGCCTGTGGTGGTTAGTGATATGTGAACCAACACACACTGTCAAGGCCCTGCAGGGAGCCACATGGACAAGCCACATAGTTAACAGGACATGCATCTGTCCGACTGTATTAATACACTAATGTCTTCCAAAGTGAACGCATCGAAGACACTCCTTACACATTTAACACTGACTTGAACTATACTATATATGAAATCCCGTGGAACACTTTGATGCAAGCAAACAACAAAACACACTAATGGTGAGTGATAGCATAGTGGGTATAATCGAAGTTTACACAACTTGAGTAATCATTGAATTATTTTAAAACAAAAGTACAGTAGCTTAGGGCATAACATTTATATTTGGTGGAAGCTTCTCCCATAATGTTGTTAAACAGTTGCAGCAGACAGTGTGGTGGAGGGTCAGCCAACAAAGCCATGTCAAATACATCCTTTATACTTTGAAGAGTCAAATATGGGGCTTCTTTTTGATCAGACTTATGTCAGCAAATGTAATCTAGTTTAGAGAGTACTAAGCGCAACTCACACACCTGCCACAGTGTGAGAAAAAGTTTTTAGAGAGTACTTGTCCATGGACAAGTGAGTTTGGCAATTTACTTGTCCGAATACATTTTTCACTTGTCCAGAATTGACAAAAATTGGGGCCACTGGAATCTTCTTCCTCATCGTATTTTTTACATTTTCCCACAGTTTTTACAACACCGCTAACGTAAGTGAGCGGTAACATTTTACTGCATCACACATAGGGTTGGGTATTGTTTGGATTTTAACGATTCCGGTTCTGCTTTTCGATTCTGGTTATTTTCGGTTCTCGATTCCGGTTCTTGGAGAGGGTAAATCAGTCCCATGACAAACTGGGAGAAAAATATATTTATGAAAACATTAAGTCAAATCTGTATTCCTATTTACAAATCACTTCATACTGTTGAATTTCTTACGGTTATTGAATACAATTATATAAAAATAATCTCTGCATTGTTTAGTTAGTTCTAAGTGGTGCAGTTTGAGAATGTACAAAGACTCCAGCTCATTCAAAACTCTGCAGCTAGACTACTTACGAATACCAAAAGGAGGGAACACGTTAGTCCTATCTTAGCTACTCTACACTGGCTTCCTGTAACTTTTAGAATTGATTTTAAGGTACTTCTCCTCATATACAAGGCTCTAAAAATGGACAAGGACCCAGCTACATTGCTGACTCTCTAATGAACTACACACCTGCCAGAACACTGCGATCATCAGATGCAGGTCTATTAGAGGTCACCAGAAAGAGTCATAAAAGAAGATCGGTGATGCAGCCTTTGTAAACTACGCCCCAAAACTGTGGAACATGTTACCCAACAATATTAGGGAAGCCAATACATTAGGCATTTTTAAAAGGCAGCTTAAAACCTATCTCTTTACCAAAGCATTTTACTGATTTTACACTATTATACTGCACTATTCTCTGTGATTGACATTGCACTATTTCTCTGTTTTATTCCCCATGTTTTTATTTTTAATTATTTTATCCCACTTTATGCTTTGCTCTTGCTGCTTGTTTTACACAGATGTTATGTCTTATTTTTTACTGATGTAAAGCACTTTGAACTGCAATCCCCTGTATGAAAGGTGCTATACAAATAAAGTTATTATTATTATTATTATTATATTTATAGCCTATAGGCCTAGCGCTTTTCTACAACTCAAAGACACTTGCACGCTTACACATGTCCTGCAATACACATGCTGCAGCTGCCCAGCTACTCACTGTTTGTAAAAGTTAATAAATAGTATAAATAGCATTTCAATAATGTACTTTCTATACCCTGCTTTATAAACAATACTGACATCCCTGTGCTCCTCCGAGCCTGGGGGTCCGGGGATGTGAGGACAGCGCGAGGACACAGACAGGGAGGCTGCTTCACTTCATAAAGGAAATGGTGGTCAATATTAACAACACAGGAGCTAAAACGCGTAATAACCTTCATTACGTGTTAGAGAGAGAACATAAGAAAGTTTGACAAAGATGAGGCTGTTAACGGGCAGCAGATCCGCTGTGTGTAGAAAGAGAGAGAGAGAGAGAGAGAGAGAGAGAGAGAGAGAGACGCTGAGCTGCACCATGCAGCGATCAGCTGATACGGAGCATAGAGAGAGAGCTGCAGTCCGCGGGGCTCGGCCTCCTGTCCTCACAACTCTTATTAATCCCGGTACCGGACTATTGTTATTTGTTCCTACTCGGAACCGAGTTTTGCTTCCCAACCCTGCCACGGTGCTACACTTCCCGCCCCGCCCCCGTCTAACTGTACAGAAGCGGCGAGATGCATTTCCTTAGGAATCGACAAGCAGAACCGAAACTAACATTTCTAAACGAACAATGGCGGACACGGACAATTTGCGAATGAGTTCTGCCTTTTGTAAACTGAATGTATCAATAATTTGTCAATAAATCGGGGCGAAAAACGTCACTTGTCCGCCGGACAAGTCAATTGAAAGATCTACTTGTCCGATATTGTAAATAACACGTCCCGGACGGTGGGACGTGTACTTTTTCGCACACTGTGCCAGTGCCCATACACCGACACATAACTGCTTTAGTAGCAGTAGGTGCATGGCTTCTGGGAAAACACCTTCAGTTCCCTTATGCTACGGACATTGGAAGTGTCCCAACTGAGAGGAGCAGACACACTAATGAGACAGTAGACACCAGAGAGGGATCTCCTTTACAGGAGGAGGGGGTGCTTTAAGATCCACCTGCTGTATCATGTGTCACTGGCTGATCGAGACGAGTACCTGGCATTCAGTTTATGGTCACATCAGTGGAAAGCTTCCGTTACAGCTGAGACAAAGCCAGACCGTGACTGGTTAACTGCTACTATGATCAAGAAAGAAACTATTTACTGGCCATGGCCTGGATTGATATTTCTTTTTTATCACCTGGACCAAACAGGAATTTGCAAGGCTTGTTGAGATTACAAGGTTTTGCAGACTTTAAAAAGATTAAGCTTACATGTTATTGGTACCAAAACCAACCAAAGACAGCCTGTCAATGTTCTTAAGGAAACACTTACTACCTACTCACTCTTAAGGAAATAGATAAGAGCATGGGCTAAATGTGTTATGCACAAAAAAAGGGAGTGCAGCAAGACAGGTATCAGACTGAAGGTGTTGTGAGAGAAGGATACTGCTACACTGAGGTCAGTCTGGGGTCATTGGGTGACTAAAAAAGCTGGGGGCATGAAAGGACATTAAGTATCCCACTGGCACAACTTCTTAGTTTGCATTTGCTAGTTTTAGGCTTAACAAAACATCTCATTATTCACTATAGGCGTCTTAAACTATATACCAGGCTTAACCAAGCGTCTGATGAATCCCACACACCTGGCTGATGATGATGCTAATGAGTTACAGTGAATAAGACATAAAACTCCTCAGTACCCTTCAGAAATGTCTTATAAATGTCTCATAACAGCCACATACTTTACTTTCTAGTTCAAATAATAATTTGTATTTCTTCTTGCATGGTGGTAAGAGTTATTCACTAGCTGTGACTCATTTGTAGGCCAATTAAAAGCAGAGGCTGACAGTCGGTCAAGTACATCCTCCAGGCGTCTCATCTTATCCCTGCAATGTAACTTCCATTCGCACATGCAACCAGTGGTGTAAGGAAACTAAGTAGATTTACTCAAGTACTGTACTTAATAAGTACAATTTTGAGGGACATGTTTTGCTACTTTGTACTTCTACTCCAATACAGTTAAGGGGTACATAGTGTACTTTTACTCCAGTAGATGTATTTAATACCTTTAGTTACTTTGCAGATTTTGATCAATTATGTGATATATAATCCACCTTTAAATATGAATTTAGTTACACATGGAGTGAATCCACAAGCTACCCTGCAGTATACAAAGTTATTAAAAAATGCTCCAATTGAATGCATAAATAATTATAATCATAGCATAGCCTATGATATAAATTATTCTGAAATGGGCCACTCAGCATAACAAGTACCGTTACTTTTTGTACTTTAAGTATATTTAAGTACTTCTACTTTTACTTAAGAAGGATCTGAGCACTTCTTCCACCTCTGCATGTAAACGGAATAATTACCTGTAGTTCCGAGTTCCATTCATGAGGTCTCTGTCCGGATAACTCCCGGATCACAGTAGCCAAACGTGTGGGACTCTTCCTCCGTGCAGTCCGGTGTCTCCTTCTGCAGCGCACCGCCTCTGCCGCGCTGAATGGCCGAGTGTCCTCTCTGCTAGCTCCTCTCTCCTCGCAGACTGTCATAAAACAGGGGCCCTTCGGTACGGTCCTTCCGCAAGACGGGGGTCTTCGGCGTCCCCCGTGTCCGCACACCGAGGTTCGCACACGGTCAACGTATTAAACCGGGGGTTCACTGCCACGGCGAAAGCTGGTTGCGACGCTGAGGCAGTTTAAAAACCGGCTAGTTAGCCAAGTGGGCTCGCTAGCCAGGCTTAGGAAAGTGTCAGGAACGGACGAGATGAACTGTCAGGATATCATCACAGCGGGGTCACTGAGTCCAAATGAACACCTACCGATGGATGATCCTCACCAGAGGCGACATTAATGCGTGTCCCCTGCACAGCGAGCTCTCGGTGGTCTTCAGTAATTAGCTAAATGGCTAGCTCGGCTGTTTGGTAGTTGAAATTCTGACAGACGACGGTTACTTCTAAACCGCCACTGACACAGCCTCGTTTCCCTAACAACCATATCCCAACGACGTTGTTCTCTTTAGCTTGTATCCCTATGCCGAAATAAACCCGGCAGAGTCCGCCAGCAAGTGTCAAGGCTTTCGGTCAGGTTGACAGATCAACTCTGCGGGGCTTCGGCAAGCAGCTAAATATGGTGAAGTTGCCTTTCTGACACCGACAGGAAGAGGTGGGCTCTGTGTCACCACACGTCAGAAGAATCAACTCCGCCTTCATCAAAAGTTAACCCCCAATTTTACATTAATATGGATAAATTGTGTATAAAATATGCATTTCCTCAGAGAAGAACTCAAATCTTGTACTTGAGTAAAAGTAGAACAAGTATTAGAGAGTAGGAATACACTTTTACAAGAAAAAGTCCTGCAATCAAAATGTTAAAATAAAAATAAAGAAAAGTATCAGAATCAGAATATAGCCTACTTAAAGTACCAAAAGTAAAAGTACTTGTTATACAATATGTTTTGATTAGAATTATTGTTGCATTAAAGTGATATCAAAGCTGGTAAAGGTGCAGCAATTGTTATTTACTTTGTATGCTGCAGGGTAGCTTGTGAATTTGCTCCAGGTTTACATAAAGTCCTATTTAAGTGTTCAATGATTATATTCATCACAATGGAAACTCCCTAAAATGATTCATTTCATAACAGACAATTATTCTTGTATTACAGGGGATCTGACATGTATTATTTAAATATGCTAATGGTGAATTATAGTTCTATGTTATGTTTAAATATTCAAAAGAGGCATTATATAATGCTAAGTTTAAGTACATTTAAGAGAAGTTCAAGATCAGAAGTAGTAAACTAAACACCTTAAATGTGTATATTGCAGGTTTTCTTTGCAATAGTCGGAATGAAAACTCATTGCATCAAAATAGCCCAAACTTTCAATTTTGAACAGTGCATGAGAAATATTTGTTATAATATTTTTGCTGAACAGAAGGTTTTGGGCTTCTGATGTGTAATGGAAAATGTATAAGTTACATTTTATCTTGATGATTCCTTTTTAAGAATAGATTCAACCAAAATCAGAGCAAACAATACTGTTTTTTCAGTTATATAAAAATAAGCACAACAGGATAATAAAAAACAATTTATTTTTTCTTTAAAAAATAACCCGCCCCAACAGAGTTCATACTATCACATACAGAGCCAAAACAATATGCTTTCATGTCCTTTCATTCAAATATATTGGGAAGTGCTATGACAAGGACTGTTCTTGATCAGTGGCTTCAATATTGCTTAGTCGGACAGTGAGGCTGTGTGGAGAGGAGTGGACTCTCCGGTGTCCACATGATGCATTTCCAGGGTGACTGCCATTTCGTCTCCCCCCTTTGCAAGGTGCTTTGTGGCTTCAGTGACTGAAGAACTGCATCTGGTTTCAGTGGTAGTGGGAAATGCCCCAAGACTGATTTTTCTTTACTTTTTTCATCACAAAATGAAGGTTAAAGACTGGCCCCAACTGTGAAAGGCTTGGCAACTGGTGAGCCAAAATACATAACGGGTTAATATTATATATTTATATATACAAATCACCTTGGACACAACGAAAGATCAGTAAAACGGTGTACAAAGGCATTTTGATTTGACAAGTTAATAAACACGATTTAAGAATCTTCTGATCTCTTATCTTTTGATCCAATTCACCTCAAAACAATTTTTACCATCAGACAAGATTTGAGGCGCTTTAACGGCAACTGAGGTGGAATTTTGAGACCGTTTCCACAGTGCCCTCTTGAGAAAATATCTGACACGAGTCACATCATCATCATAATAATGACAAAGGAAAAAGTCTTTATAACCGATACACAATCGAGGCAAAAACTGACAGGCAGTGACGAGCGCAAGGCTCCTACCTCTAAGTAAACCAAAATAAGGTGGCTCAGAATATCCAGTCATAAAAAATAAGTACATGCATTGTTTTCATTAATCCAGAAAGTGACTATATGTAAAGGCAGGGAATATGTTGTAGTAGTAATGGCACACCCTGTTCAATGTAGCAATCCCCTATCTGTGCTGCCCATGCACACAGAGCACCAATGGGGATTGGCTAGCACAAGTAAGGGGATGCTGCGGGTATGTGATGTTTAAAAGTGAGGATACAAAGCAAGGACAGAATGTGATGATGGGAAGGGGACGAGGGATAGTTTGGCTTAGAGGGGAATAAGGGGACAAGTGCATTTGAAGAGGTTGGTCTCTACATGCTAAAGAGACGGAGAGGGACGATGTGTGTGCTTCTGCTTTTCAGGCTAATAATTGTAAATGCCCGCAGAGGGAAGAGCTTTGGGGATATAAGTGTAAAAGGAACGCAAAGAAGTTTGCAGGTGGAAGATTAGAGTGCACCATCTCTACTGATACATGTTGGAATGTGCAGAATGATCGGAGCAAGTTAAATTGCTGAGAGTAAGTTCAGAGTAAGTTCAGCTTTGCAGCACTTGATCACAGATTTATATTTGCCTGCATTCAAATCTACAGAGTGTTGACCTTGCCTATTGCCATAGTTACCTATTTGTTATGAAAGCTATGCATATGTGGGTGTAAAACTTCAATCTAGTCTGTGGCAAGCCTCAGCACAGACAAGTCTCACCATTTGAGTAAAACAAATAATCTAAAAGTAAATTAAAAGAAATGTGCCTCGAATATCCTATAAGAGCTTTGCATACAGAAAAAAAGGATTATCTTCCTGTTGAAGGACCCCTTTTCCATTGGTTGGCATCACATTTGGCTGGTTAATAATGCTGGTTTAGGTGCATGGGGTGCAAGTATATTTGATACACTCTATGCAAATGGTCCCTCTATTGTTTTGCTAGGCTTACCTCTATAAGCTACAACTCTAAGGGCCTCAACAACCAGCATAGAGAGTGCGGCAGGATTCTCTCCTATATCTACGATATGCTACACCTGCTCTTTCTGTCTCTGCTAATATAAAGACCAGAGGGCTAGCCTCCAATGTACTAACAAACTATTTTGTGCAGGACTGGTGGCACCTACATGCTAATGCTAAGTGCTATTGTACCATACCTCAGACTCCTCAAGGCATTTAAAAAAATAACATTATTCAAAAACATGAATGTAGTTCATGACATGAAATGATACAAGTAAGTGTGCGTGCCCAGTACCACCCCCTCTGGAGGATCCACATTAAGGGGCTTGGACACTGGCATCCGGATAGGTCAAGAGGCAGCATTGAGGTGGCAACTATTTGTTTTTTTTTGTATTCTTTTTTTCCTGCCTGTTTTCCTCCTATCCGTATTACATACTTAAATACAAAAGGGGTGTGAATGTAGTGTACAATACAATTACATAATAATAATAATAATAATAATAATAACCATGTTTAAAAATTCAACATGAAAAAGAGAAATAGCCCTGGTAAAGTAAAAACAAAGAAATGACAATAATAATAATATGGATAACTGTTTGAGTGCATGAGGCTGTAGAGTCTGCCTGTGTTGCACAGGTGAACGCCTTGTGTTCTTCAGGTGAATGACTGGCAGGTCTGTGGCGTATGTGTGGTGGGCAGTCATTGGGAATAAGGGATGGGGATGAGGTGATGGTTGGCCATGTGCCAACTCAGGTAGAATTAAGGTGGGGGGGGGGGTCGATGGTGGTGATGGTAGGTGTAGCTCAGGCGAAGTACATGGTCCTCAGGGTGTCGTGGTGAATCTGAACAGCTTTAGCCAGCGCCTGGGGGTCCCGACCGTTACTCTGCCCGGACACATGGCTGCCCTCTCCACTGCAGAGATGACGGGGGAAAAGTTGCAGAACAATGATCAGTTAAACTATATATGTAATTATTATCGAAATAAAGTCTCAAACTCGGGGGTCCAAATCCCACGTTGGGTTAGAGAACAAGTCCATGATAGCGCATTGGGGAGAGAAATGCAGCATATTGTGTCCAACTACATCCTGTCTCATTTAAATGTAAGAAAAAACTAGAACTATTATGATGAAACAATAAAACATGTGCCATTTTATAATTGTAGACAGGTCAAACTGAATGAAATGATGGTATATGATTAAAAAAGATATAAGGACACATCATTATTCATTTCCTACCCTAATTTTAAGTCTAATGTAATTTACGTTTAACATATTTATGATAAAAAAAAGTAATTGAGCTTTAAATATTTCCCTTTTCCCAAAGACAGAATACAAAACAAAACATATTTTGCTCCTGAGAACTTTGGGAAACAAGACATTTCCTCACAAACAATGAGCTTTTGCAAAACCATGCGTCCAAATTGCATCACCACACTCACCTGTCATGTTCTTTGTCCACCAGATGGTAGCGGGCGCGGAAGGCCACAAGACGAGCGTAGTAGGCTGGCGCAGGGATGGAGACGGAGCGGGTACAGCGCACGTACGTGTGGCACAACTGGTACGTTAGAATCTGCAACTCGTCAGCCGTGAAGCGATTGTCGTCCCATAAGACGTAGTAATGAGACGGCCGGCTGGTACCCTGGAAACAGAGAAAGGGAAGAAATGTGATGAAACATCCGTTTAAGAAAATGCTTAACAACAAAAACAACCAAATGCAACGTGAAGAGATAACTTACACCAATGACAGACCACTATAACATGGTTGTCCTGTTCTCATTACCTGTATGCCTGCATGGCTGCACAGGTAGAAGTCAAACTCAAAGGGATGAGTGATGCTGGTGTCCACTGTCGTCCCGGCAGGAATATTTCCACTCTTCCCAATCTATTAAAAGAAAAAACCAATATGATCATTATTAAATATTAAGACAAGTATGCAAGTCTTTTTTAGATTTTTTTAAACTTAAAAGCTCACCCTTTCAGACTTGTCGGCACAGAAGAGGCGTGTGTGGTGGCGTTTCTGCACAACAATGTATGTGATGCCTGGCTGATAGTCTTTCTCCAACTTAATGCACGCATCTCTGATGGCCAGCAGCTCGTAGTGGAGAATCTGCACACCAGAACAAAGACGTTGTTTATTAGCAGTCAAGCTGATATACTAAAATGCACTTTTCCAGCAGAAGTATGCCAGCATAAGTTTAAGTAATAAAAAATAAGGCATATTGAGTCTATACTATATCAGTATCTCAACAACCATGACTTCTTATTACCTGTGGCAACTGTCCCTCGGGAACACCGTCTCTGTAGAAAATGATCCTGGTGGGCTTGAACCGAGTCGACTTGTAGAACTGAATTAACAATTCACGCACCATGTAAGACAAATCCTCAATGATCTCCTGCCTGGGCCTCTGGACTCGCACTGTGGCACAGTATCTGCTGGGATGAGCGTCCATACTGCCTACCACCTGGAAGAGAGGGAGGGAGGAAGTGACAGGTGAGGTGAGCAGGGCACTATCATTGGATTCCTGCTGGTAACACATTATGAGGTGCTTTGCAGAAAGGCATCCATCATATGTTGAATGGAAAGACAAAAGAAAAAATGTTAGTCGACTACATCTAAATCCCCTGTTAGCAGTTATTTGTGTAAATGTTTATATATGTATGCTCTAGGAGTTGTGGGAGAACCACACCCAGCTTTTTTTTTACTTCATACTCTTCCTCTGCACTGTCTACAACCACACTTTGCTCCTCAGTCAGGAGGAACAGACAGATCCACTTTTCTCTCCCATCCTCTGCATTTGTGACTACAACATTTGTCATAACTGCTAGGCAACAACACAGCCAACCAGAGTTGAGCTGAGGTCAAGGGCGGAACGAGGAATGACGTCATTTCCTTTCTGAACGTGAGTCAGTGATGAGCCATTTGGTTTCCTTAATCCCTCACTAACTTCCCTCATTACTAATTTATTTTCTTTGTTCAGCCCCATTTGTATTGCATACTTGTCTAAATGAACACTCAGATTGACTGCAGACTTCAGTTTATTATGGGAACTTCTACATTTATTCATTCAAAATTGCTTGGTTGAGAGTTATGTACTGCCTCAAGAGTAAACAATACTTATTAAATCAGTGAATTAGTGGTGCAACTAATGATGGTTTTAACAAAAATGTCAAAATTAATTAAAAACGGCACTCCCAAGTTACAAAGGCAAGTGATTAATTAATCTCATGTATCTGACAGTCAATAAACATATGAGTATTTCCCTGCAATCATTTGGGTGAAGTTGATAATAAACACTCAGATGAGAAATAATGTTTGTTTTTTAAAGTTTTTTGATTAGCTTCTCAATATTAAGGGTGTTTTAGCTCTTCTATATTAAACATACTATTTATGGCTGTGTTATTTTTCTTTTACTAGCATAACTGTGCACCGTTGTCACATAGTGCCACTGTAACCAGGCAACCACAACCATGGGTGTTAGCCTTTCTATGACATCTTGTGGACATTTGCATTATTTACATGACCTTGTTTTTTTTGTTTTTTCCCTTTCGAGTGCGCCTGCCGACTGAGCATCTGGACTGCCATCAGCGAAGCCACATGACGCTGTGATACACACTAACAATCCAATTTCACTTTATACAACTATATTCTTAAAAATAGATAGACTTTTTTATAGCTTTCTCATTCATCAGATATAGCTTTGATTCAACCCTCTGTATGTTGTAGCTGAAACACGGCTTTGACAAAAACAAACAGCAGCAGGGGACAGAGCCTGCCTCACTATCATGCATATCAATTTGGTTAAATGTAATAATTAAGTGTCTGAATAACGTCATATTGAGAAATGCTGTCAAATCTTACTTAATAGCTCAACCTGCATGCCCTGGTTTGACTGACCCGCAGTATTTGCACATTTCCTTTCTTTTTTCCTGAGGTTATGTTCAGGGTCAACTAGTGTTGTTTAATGAAGGTTTTATTTCAGACTTACAGCAGTAATGGAGGGCTTCTTGCCATCTCCAGCAGGGGGGTGTGTGACGTCTGCTCCCAGGAAGATAACCGGCTGCTGAAACACTGCTGACCTGAGACAGCACATGGAGGAGGAGATGCAAATTAGACTTGCTCATAAAAGGCAGTAGGGGGAGTTATATTATCATAACAGGCTGAACAACTTAGATGAGTCAAAACAATGTCATCCAGCTAACTTTGTGTGCTATAATTTCTCTAAAACTTGGAATTGGAGACCTAATACACAATACAAAACTTGGCTTGTAAGTGCCCAGACAGCAGCTTACCGTTGATGAGGCACCAGGATGTTGTTGATGCCTCCCAGCTTCACGTTGATCTTGAGGCAGAGGTTGGAGAGGGTCTGAGGTGATGTCTTCACCACGTTCTTCACCTGGACACACTGCGTGGCCATGCCCAGGAGGGTGTCCCCAACGCGCTTTACCTCCGCTAAAAGGGGACAGTTTGGAAATGGGAACAGACTGAGGATGCATTTTCTCTAGTTCAGCATTCAAGCAATATTTCTTGATGTATTTTAATGATGCCAGACAAAGTGTATTTCCAAGGAAAAATACTGCCTACCATAGACAGGAGTTTTTCCGGGCAGAATGACGATGATGAGCTGCAGTCCAGAGTAAGTGTTCTTCAGGTGTCTGAACATGGGCTCCACGCTGTCCGCTCCCTGGGCGTATTTACAGAAACATGGCTGACCCTGGATGGGCATCCCAGCATCCTTAGAGATTTTACGCAGCTGGTCTGTGAAGTTTCTGAAAGGAAATAAGATCAGTTTAGATACAATTCAGCATTTCAAATTGTTAGTTTTTCACTAAAAAGTGGCAAGTGTCTTAACTGGAGTGTAATAAATAATGTGTTTCTTAACTAAATGTAAGGTAAAGTCATCCCTAACTTATTTTGCCAAGAAAAAATCATGACATATTTTGTAGGACATTATAAACAGGAATGTTATTAACTATATTATACATGAATTATTCATGGTATTTCAGTCTGGTGGATTTATATTTTTTCTCTTCCTAACAGCTAAAATAAAAGAGGATCTGTGACTTGAGAAGAGGTGTAGGGGGAAATGATATAATTCCTTCTAAAAAATGTATTCCCACTGTTGGTTAGTACTTACTTAAGCACCTCTTCTCTGCACTGTTTCTGGGGGGCAAAGCAGGCAATCGCCCACACTTTGATCTCAATGCCGTTATAAAACTGCTTCCCCCTCATGTCCCACACGCCCTGGTTTGGAGTTGCGATGGCACGATTCTGTGGAAGAGAGGGGACAGGGGGAGAGAAAGTTTAAAACAAATGAGAACAGATATACCACAAAGTTATGTATACAACTCTGTGTGTGTGTGTGTGTGTGTGTGTGTGTGTGTGTGTGTGTGTGTGTGTGTGTGTGTGTGTGTGTGTGTGTGTGTGTGTGTGTGTGTGTGTGTGTGTGTGTGTGTGTGTGTAAAGTCAAACGGAGCCTAAGGCTTTAATAAATACAAGAGTAAAAACAGACTACAAGTAGTCAGAAAACAAGTCACCAATTAGTAGGGATAGTCAACAGGTGTAAACGATCGCAGGCAGTCCTGCCTCCTCACCCTAATCAGAGAGCCTCAGCTGCAGTAGGAAGACGGTATTTAAATAGTTGCTGTGTGCGATCCAGGGAGACGGAAGCATGCAGACGGGAGGCATTTTTCTACTAAGTCAGGACAGGCAGCCGGTAAGAGCAGATCAAAATGTTGTGTAAGAGCTCCGCAGAGCCGCTGATGTTATGTTCTGTTTGGATTGTTTGCGTGTGTGTCACGTGTCTCGTCAAAACTCTGCGCAGCGTTGCTCAGAGAGTAGGTTTCAGTGTGGTGCGCTGGTTGTGGGGGGCATTCTGTGCTTGGATGCTCTGTTGGTTATCTTCGGAGGGATAGGTGGGAGAACCAGGGATTTATATTTGAAAAGTTTAATTTATGATTTACTTAGAATCCTGTTGTTTTGACCCACTGAAGAGTCCTGCTAAAAAGGGGAGAAAGTTATTCATTCATGTTTATTTACATGTTTTGTTTGTTTTGATCACTAAAATGCACCTTTCTTGTTTAAAGGTTTTTCACCTGAATGAAGCTGCTGAATGAAGCTGCTGATTGAAGCTGCTGATTAAAGCTGCTGAATGAAGCTGATTAATCTACTAAATAAAAAGTCTAAAAGAAAAGCCGCGGAGTGGAATCCTGTTATTAACGTCCAGTAGATGCCTCAAGTCCCTTTCAAGTGGGGAGTCTGCAAAAAACCAGCGGAACTTGACAGTGTGCGAGAAATGCAACTTAAGTCTTTCTGACCTACGACTTAAAGACTCTTTTGGCGTAACTCAAAAACTGATTACATTTTTGCAATAATAATTTAATTGGTTCTTACCCGTCCTCCATACTGCAGGATAGGGGCAGGTAGCACCCTGCCTGTCACCTCAGCCATTTCATCTTTCACTTTGATCCCAAACTCCTGGATGTAGGGGTCCAGGTTGAAGTTCGCATTCTTCATCTGTGAAGAGAAAAACACCATCCATCAGATCCCACAATCCCTGAGTATAAACTTTAAATCAGTCATACATTCTCATGCGTTGTTGTTGTTGTCCCACCAGTTATCTCTACAACTCACCAGCCTGCTGATCTCCTCCTGTCTGTCGGGCGCAGAGCGAGCCGTGGCTTTGATCATCGTGGAGGTCTGATTATCTGTCAGCTTCTTGATGCATCGTTGACCTGCTACAATGTTACACACCTGGAACCAGCAAACAAGAGTCATTAGGGTGAAACATTGTTTATTCAATCCTGAATGCATCAAGTCAGAATACAAACATATATCACATAACTCTTTCAGATCTTTCTCACCTCCAGAGGCAGGTAGGTGTGCTTCTGCTCCTGCCCCACCTGTAGACAGGGTAGGTGGGGGTATTTTAGCTGCAGGTTGTACTTCTGCTTGAAGTACTGGGCCACTGTACATTCTACTGTCTGCCCACTTTCTAGCTGGAGGGGAAACCTGGATAAAGAAACGACAAACGTGAACTACTGTATGATCTGTATTAAGAAATTGCCTTTGCTGTTATGCTGCAAATAATTTTAAATACACCAATGCATCACTTCCCAGCTCCTAAATTGCTGATTCATCCAGGTGTTAAGTTATTACAATAATAACAGATCAGACTCCTATTATATGGTCTGTGTACTTACGTTTGGTGGCTGGCAGGTCGTCGGGTGACATTGCATACACGATATTTTCTCTTCATTTGTCCACAGTGGGTCACCTCCACCTTTAGGCCTGTTAATGACAACAATAAGTGATAAACAAAATAATTAACACAAACACAAGAGGAATCGAAATTACAAGAAAAGGAGCAACGCATCACACCTGAGGCCTGTACTACGAAGCTGGTTCAACATAACCTGGATTATGTTTGAGTTAGCCGGTTGGCCTAATCCAAAACATACGCGCTCTCGCTAAACTGTCCTACGACGCTGGTTATCAAGTGGATCGCTCAAGCCAGCCGTGCTGTATCTAGTTTGGTGCGCATTCACATGAAAGCGGTGGTATTTGGAGCATTCGACCAATCACAATCATGGAGAAGCGTACTGACAGCGCAGCGTCATACTTCCTGAATGAAAAGTCAACTTTAATATTAGTCAAATATGAAGAAGTTCAACTTTAAACATCCATGACTTAAACACTTTATCCAGGATAAAAGCCACATAGCTGCACCTACAAGGTGAATAGCCTACAGCTGGAAAAAGAAAAAGTGTTTGAATGCGTACATTAACAGGTTTATGATATCACTGCCCGTCTAAAACACGAGTGGATCTGACTTTAATTACATTTGTCTCGAGTGTTTCGTCAACTTAATGTGTTGCTTAAAATAATACTTCTGCATACAGTATGTGACACTGTTAGTGTTGCACGGCCAGATACGGCTCAGCTGACTCAGATAAGGAGATATATGATACATTGTGATGTGATATGAATGATAATGGGACACATCGACTCAGTGCCGTGGACTGTACTTATGTTACTCTGATCCGGTTACTTATGTCGTGGCAGATATGTAATTAAGCTTTCTTAACGCTAATGTTATAATAGTCAGA
This sequence comes from Pseudochaenichthys georgianus, assembly GCF_902827115.2. Classification (NCBI taxonomy): domain Eukaryota; kingdom Metazoa; phylum Chordata; class Actinopteri; order Perciformes; family Channichthyidae; genus Pseudochaenichthys; species Pseudochaenichthys georgianus. The sequence goes on from NC_047518.2 coordinate 34,603,346, forward strand.
TTGCTCTGAAGATGGGAGGTGATATTCTATTAATGTTCACGTTCACACAGTCGGTGATTTCTGACGGCCGTCTTTCCTGCAACGGAGGTTTAAACTGTATTTCCTTTCTCCTGTAATATGACTTAATCGATTTAAACTCTGCACACTGGGCTCTGATTGGTCAGCAGGCGGTGCTTTCACTGAGTTGATCTCTTAGCCTGCAACCTAACCTGCTCCGGGGCAGGTTAGCCGCACAGCATAAATTACCATGGAGATCTAGCCCGCTAAAAAGAGAACCAGCGTCGTAGGACCGGAAAGCCCGAGTTTCCCCTGAAGTTAGCCCGCTAAACGAAAATCCTGCTTCGTAGTACAGGCCTCTGATGTGAGAAACAGAATCTTACGACAGAGGCAATAATGTGTACATTTATTTTTTTGTGAAAGGTTTATCATGGAGTGTTGGAATGCACTTTACACACCGGCCAGTGGCCCACCTTTAATCTCCTTGGTGAAGCGAACTCTTTGGGAGTCAGTGAGAGTCTTAGGCTGCTCGTCGATATTGCGGATATCCAAGACTTCACACATGAACTCAATAACAGGCTGGGCTTTGTAGAAAGCCGTGGCGGACACTAGAGGGAGACAGAGAACAGCAAAGAGTCCATACAGGTCAGAGAAGGACAATTTAACAAAGAGGTGCATGTAAATTCACAAATGTAATAAGGCTTTACATCCCAATTTAATGCATTTATTACAGCCAAATGAATGTTATAAGCAGCCAGAGAAGCTTATATTTATTATATATGATTATAGTGTATGTAATGATTGTTAAAATGTCTTGCTTTGTTCCTAGAGTATATTATATATGTTTTGTCTGCCCAGTTATGCAATGTCAGTAAAAAACACGAGATCACTGACTGACTTCACACACTCGGTCCCTTCAGTGACTCACCATCAATGTTAAGCATCATCTTCCACATGGCGGGGCGCACAGACTGGTGGAAACCAAACCAGACTTCCCTCCCCCCACCCAGTGGGTGGTAGTATCCTTCAGGTGGGGAGAAAAATGAACGGCCCACTGGAGTGTACCTAATTGGAGGAGCATGAACTTAATTCAAAAGCATGACCTCAGCATGACTTCATGTTCACAAATGTTGCGGTCTCATGTAGGGGGCGTTGCAGAATAATTTTGCACCTAAAATCACTTGAAAGCACTCTTGGGGGGGGGGGGGGGGGAACAAGAACAACTGCATAGAAAAACACCGATATAAGAGTAATGAGGAACTGTACTGGTTTTGTCTGAAACAGGCTAAAACATGGGAAGACATTATTACTGAACTGATACTTTCCACAATGATCTGTGACTTTAAGACTTTCTTTTTGACCGTTTTCAGGGCGAGTCATCATGATATCAGTATTGCCTTGTTAGGTGGACACATTCACACAGGTCTCAGCTAACAACTTTTGTTAAGTGACTCTGACCCCTGAAGGTTTAATGTCTAAAATGCATATAAATGGAACAACACAGTAAACCTCACCAGACTGCACAGTCATTTTGTCGACTTGGAAAAAACACACCTTATCAATCTGAATATAACTCAATTTCACTTCACCAGGAGAGTTGCAGTATGTCTGTATTTTTGAGACAAAGAGGGAAAGGGTTGTTATGGTCTACCTCATAGAGGCCAGGTGGCGCATGGCCACGTCCAGGGCTTGAACCGAGTCGAGGGGGACCTGCAGCCGGCCGCTGACCAGAGTCTCCTGCAGCAGGCGCCAGGACACGTTGGCCAGAAAACGGATGGACACCTTGAAGATTCGGTCTTTGCCCTCACCTGGAATAGTTACCTCAAATTCCACCTGGAGAAATAGAGGAAAGAAAGGACAGATACAGAGAGGAGAGGTAAAGAACAAGGCTGCAGGAGACAGAAAACTATTTCCAGAACTGGATTGAAGATGGACTATGCAAGAGAAGCAAATTACCAGGCTGTGTAGTATAATGTGAACTTCAGTTGTACAGGATTCATTACTCAAAAGGGCATTTTTTGGTTTTCATCGCTGTATAAATTCTTATATGTGACTATATGCATTACCACATGTGTCTGATCCTTTTATGTATAGTCTATGGTCTGAAGCCCTAAATAAATAGTTTGATGTAAACTAATGTGCTTTCTCTCTAAGTGTTAGAGGAGAAAATCAATACCACTCTCAATGGTGAATTTGAAACCACAACCAACCTCCTAATAGATTAGCTTAGCATAAAGACAGGAAACTGAGGAAAACTGCAAGCCAAACTGTCAGAAAGAAACAAAATCTGCACTAGCACGTCTGAAGCTCACTAGTTATAACCACCCATATTGTGTTGCTTGAATCTGTACAAAAATATAAACTTCACAAATTGCAGTTTTTGAGTTGGAGTATTTAATCCCCTATGTATTTAATCCTTATGTATGCTAAACTAAATTAACTGGCTGTGGTAAGACAGTTACAAAAAGGGTTTTGATCTTCTTATCTAACTCTCATCAAGAAAGCAAATAGAATAAGCGCTTTTACTTTAAGACTAGAAATAACTGAAAGCAGAACGCTTTGTACTCAAAAACATATGGAGACAAAAATTCTCCAACCTGACAGAAACAGTTTTTCATAAAAGAGTGGGCGTCTGTTTTTGTTATGAACACTGGGATAGACATATGTGCTCTGCAGGAGATAAATAGCACTTTTTGTTCAATCATTTTCACTAAACCCTTCCTCCCTAGAGATATAGTTTTACTCTAACTCGAAAAAGGCTTAAGATCTACGTTATTGATCCCTGAGTGTGCGGGAATGGCATGATGTAAAGCAAGACCAGTGTAAACGTTTACCTTCTCACTCCCAATAGGAAGTGCTAGCACTGTGTAGATGTTCTTCTTGCCGTCATACACCGGCTTCCTGTCGCCAAAGAGCTGGGGCTTGAAGTGTTGCACCATGTATTCCACCACCTCTCTGTAGGAAGACAAACACACAAAATGGAATGAGATTAACAAGAACTGCTGTGCCTAGTGAAGCCATCGCCATTGTGATCGTGGTAGGGGGGGTGCAGCTCTCCAGAAGATAGAATATTGATCATGCAGGATGCAGCTGTTGGGTGCAATATCTCATGGTCACAGGGGTAGAGGCCAGGACAAAAAGAGTTAGGTTGTGGGCGTGGGGCCACCTTTCAGTGCACAGTGCCTTGGCCTTCATATCAAGTGTGGGGGATGTTCAATTGGTCTAAAAATAAGAGGTCAAAGGGCATGACCTTTGGATGCCTTTTGGGAACCTTTGTCTTGTACCCCAAATCCAAAAAAGACGTGAGAAGGTAATTTCAGGTTTTCTGAGCAAGCAACTATTCTATCAGAAATAGAAGTTTACTGATTTGTTCATATGTTATTGTTGACACACTTGGAAGAACAAAGCTCTCCTTGAGTGCTCTCTTGTCTTTTGCTGAGATCTTAAATGCAATGATTTGCATGTTCAATCAGAAAATAATAACTCTATATGCCACTAACAATAAGAATTATTTGGTTTTGAGGAAACATGCAAAAGTCAGAGAATGGCTTCCAATAGCCAGATACCATTTTTGCTTAGGAAATTATAATAATTGTTGAATGTTTCTAGATAGAAAGACAGATTTGACACTGGCTCCAACTGATTATTGATGAATCACCAACGGGCAAAGGCTCTTACTCAGCCACACTGGGACAATAAACTCAAGAGTTCCCGGAGAAGGCTAGTGACAAGACACTGGCCACCTCAGTATGATACAACACGTTTGGGCTTTAGCAGAGAAGGCTGAGTAAAACAGAACATGGCATTCATAGAAGAAAAAATTCTCCTAAATCAAACATAACAAAAACATATGTATTGTGTTGCATGTTTCCATTTATCCTCAAAGGCAGACCAAGCAAGTCTTATTTAGAGAGACATGCACTCTGGAGAGCTTTGACAAATGTCAGCATGGCATTCCCGCTCATAAACAAATACATTTATGTTTATGCTTGGATGAAAGTAATAAATGTGGCAAATCATAACCATAACAGCACTTATATATATATATTTGTTACAGCTGGAATAAAGATGGAGGGGGCCAGTACAAACTATATAGGGATTATTAGTTTCACTGTAAAAAATGAAAGCATGCAAACATTTACCAAGTAACTTAGCAACCCATGCTAATGTGGCTCTGTGCAATGAATAGAATACAAATAAGCTTTTCTTTTGCAATAGAACCTGCTCCAATCTTAATGATGTTGCCTATTTTACTTTAGCCATTTATGACAAATGTACCAAGCCACTAACAACATCTTTATGCTACCTAATCATATCGTTAGAAACCTTTTAATATACAGCAAACAATTAAGCTACCTAATACCAGGGCTCCTTCAAGCACACAGCATAGGCAACAGTCAAGGTGAAAGGGTCAGTTAAGATTCACTTTGACTCCACCATCTGTCAGCGACTGCAGCCAAAGATGGAGAAGCTTCCGACTGCCCAACGCGCTGTGAAACATCCTTTTTGCCTGATTCTGCACAGATGTATTGACTTGTATTACCTTTCTTTTGCTCTTTAAGTTGATGAGTATTTATACAGGTAGGATTGTAACACAGGCTTTACAGTCAGTTTAAAGCAAGAAGAATGAAGCTGCTAATTTATGTAATTTAAATATCCCTAAATATGCACTTTAATTTCGATCAAATATTAATTTTCCTACATAACGGAGCTGCGTGCTACAAACACTACTCATGGTGAAGAAAACCAATCCATGCAAGGCAGACTTGTAGGTCTCTACATTAGTTGGCATTCTTTTTCCCACACAAATAAATAGTAATCAACCTGAAAAATACATAAATGAGTTGTTACAAAGAATGACATTTAAATCCAGGGGTGCATTGTTCATGTTGAAAATAGCTAGTTGCTGCCTTCTGCAAGAACGTCAACACAGTGATTACAAGTGACTGCTTTCTTTCATCATTAAATCCAATTTTCTTTCATTATCCAATTTCAAGCCGTTCCAGCAGACATTTCAGCTGCTTGTTGACTTTTTAAAATGCATGCCTCGCTGTCAAAAGTTTAAAAATGCTAATGAAACATGACAGCTGACTAGTACTGATCGTTCAGATTGATGTGGGACATCATAGACAAGAAGAACTATTGAAGGTGTAGCCGCAGTCTTCACATCTCCTTTTACCTGTTGACTCTCCGCGGGCACTTGTCGGGCTTAATGTCCACCTCATAGTGAAAGACGTCCATCTTTGGGATCTCCACCTCGAAGTAGTTGGCCAGCAGCTTGATGGGCTTGCCCACGGTGCCAAAGCCAGGCCGGCGGGGGGCATGGAACACCTGCTGCAGGGGTGGGGGGAAGGCCCCCATGGGCACTAGACAGGAAAGAGATAGAGAGCCATCCACAAGGAATGGTGACAGAGGGGAGGAGGTTCAGATCAAAGAGGGTAAGAATGAGCACAAAGCAACAGCAGGAAAAGAAGAATAATTTAATGCAGAGGAAGGGCAAATGGCCAAAGCAGGCATTCATAACAAATAGCGTGATTAAGTGAGGAGGTGGCAGAGGAAGTGGTTGTGAGAGGGCAATACGGGTGAGAAATGTGGCAGGGAAGGAAGCGTAGACAGGGGCAAAAGAGAGGACATGATGGTGAGGTGGACACAGGAGAGAGTGGCAGGAACAGGAAGAAGGAGAGGGAAAGATCATGACAGAGATAAACAATGGGAATGAAACAGTTAAGAAGTAACATGTATATATATATATGGGACAGGGGGAAAGGAGAGAGGTATGTTATATAAGAAGTAAGGTAAAAGTTGATTGAGGAGAGTATTAAAAAAAAAGGCATAAGGAATAGGAGGAGGATTAACCAGATTAGATCAGATGAGGATGGACAATGATGAGAAGGGGGAGGATGGTAGAAATATAAATTATGGCGGGAGAAAAAAGGGAAATAAATTAGACTCTTTTTTTAATAGTGTAGCAAAGCAGGATTTGGATGATTTTACACATTGATCTTTATTCTTCAGGTTTGTTCTAAACACATCCCAGCTGTAGGGAACATACAATATTTTTACACTTTTCAAAATACCTGACAAACCTTTTTATAACTTTCAGTGTTTTGTTGCAGCTAACAACCTTAATCGCGTTGAAGGGTTTTTCAGCATCCATACTAGCATGGTCACTCCCAATCTTAAAAACAAGGGGGTCCTAGACTGGGTGCAGAGTGTGAGGTTAGCTGTGACTCCTGCCTGAAAGGGGCCCAGGGCCTTAACCTTGGTCCCCAGAGAACAGCCCTTCGCACCACAACAAAGACCCCAGCTGCCCGCTCCTCCGTAACACACACACACAAATGCAGGGGTGTACGACAGAGGGAGCGCCCTTGCTACGGTGATCACCCTCCCTCACACACACAAACGCAGGGGGCCCCCTCTACATTCCCAGCCTCACCATGGAGACACCTCGGCAACACAGCATTGTCATGGATATCAGGGTGTGTGTGTGTGTGTGTGTGTGTGTGTGTGTGTGTGTGTGTGTGTGTGTGTGTGTGTGTGTGTGTGTGTGCGTGTGTGTGTGTGTGTGCGTGTGTGTGTGTGTGTGTGGGTGTGTGTGTGTGTGTGTGTGTGTGTGTGTGTGTGTGTGTGTGTGTGTGTGTGTGTGTGTGTGTGTGTGTGTGTGTGTGTGTGTGTGTGATGGGAGGAGGCAGGGTGCCGCTGTGGTCATGCTGAAGAGACCTTGGCCCGGCCCCTTTTGGTCCTGCACTGTTCCCAAATCAGTCTGAGGCGCCTGTGTATCCCAGACTGGAAAAGTCCCATTTTAAAAAGCTACGAGCGAAATCCTTGGGTCAAACAAACCCCTCAATGATATGCTGACTAAGCTTTTCAAATCTGACAGGAAGGTTAACATTAGCCATAAAACTAAGCAAGATGCTCTGCTTAGTGTGTGAGTCTGTGTGTAGTATCAAATGTACAAGACATCTGACAAACACCCAAACACAGACACTGGACATGTGTTGACCACACATACTCTTTGGGTAAGAGAGCATTTGTGTGTGTGCATCTGAGCATCATGAGTTGTGATTGTTGCACGCACACACACAATGACACACACTTTGCCCTCGTGCCAGTGAAGGCAGATGGTGAGAAGCGGAGCCAGCGCTTTCACATATCCCAAGACAATAGCACTCTTTCCCGGGCGCTAAGACTCAAAGCAGACTTTGGTGCTGCATCATAACAGGAAAACACTCACTAACTGTCTTCACATTGACATATCAAGCAATAAGCCCACGTCACATGGGACATTACTACTTTTATAGTCATAACTTAGGGAACATGTAGATTTGTGCACATTATTTTGGTTCATAATGGTAAATGTGCATGTTTTAAAAATCCTTTGGTGAAATCTGCATACAACAAACTGTAAGCTCATTTTAAAACATAGATAATAAACAGTAACATTTTTACAATTAAAGGATCAGTAAGTAGCTTTTAAATATTTCAGTCTAGACTTGTATGGCTTTAGCAGTTTGAAAGTGTGATATACTTGTCTGTCTAAATACAAGTATACAAGTACACACTGACATTCAAAGATAATATTACAATGACATTAAAATCTCCAAACTGGACAGAGTAGCTGATTATTACCAGGACACCCCTACCCTTGTCACAAGATCCCAACAGGCCAAGTACATAAACAAAAGGGAACAGACAATTATGCATCAATTGTTTTGGCCAAACCATTTGGCTCTCTTCATAATTGGCTGTTGACCATCAGCTCAATCTCTGAAAATAGCAATTGAATAATCACACTTCACACAAAAGCAGACTTTGAGATGAGGGGCCCCGGGGGACCCTTCCCCCATCCTAAAATATAAAAACTTTTCAAGTGAACTTAAGGGTCAGCATTTGGTTTGACAGTGTCATTTCTATCTCTGGATAAATGTACAAATGGAAAATATATGTTGTGTTCAGATAACTCTCAATATAAAAACCTTCCCATTAATTAGTAAACTCCAGGGTTCAAGGTTTTCCACAATAGGAGGACTTTATACCTTGGCATATAGACTACCTACTTTATGTTTTAATTGGCTGCCTCCACACCTCAGTGTCATACAAGAAACCTGCTAAATAAAGATCATCACTGGCACTGATAAGCACTAGCTGTAAATCTAAAGCATGCAATGCAGAGTGAAACCCTCACATACAACTGCAATGCACTGCACATGCTTCTGTTATACTAAAAACAGATCATGTCAACTCCATAGGCAGATATCACAATTTAGGATTCTTTTTGGTGCATGATAAATAAATAATGCATTTTTCTCTGCAGATCTTAGGCCTGTGTATCTAATGTGCGAATGTAATGCATATGTGTTAAACAGTCTTAAAACAAGCTAAGCTAAGCTGTCAGTGAAGGGGAGGCTGGATGCAGCCAAATGCTGCTGCTGATGTGCTGCTGCTGGAAGGCGGGCTTCACCTCATCCCTCCTCACCCCGATTCCCACGACCTCCATGGCCCCATGCATGGCTGAGGATACTGTCAGCGCTCCAAAATGCATGTCTGTAGCTTAAAATCTGGCTAAAAATATCCTTCTCCACACAGTGGTGTGCATGCAGTCTGCAGGAGAGCCACCTCCATCTCACACTTTCTCAACAGACGGGGTTGTCTCCTTCTACATCACCCTGATGCTAAGGCCAAGCTACGGTTTTCCCAAATGCAGTCTCCAGACATAATTCTAACGCCAGGATTGATACTATGTTAAAGTGAAAAGATGAACCTACCATCGCCAGACGGTCCCGGCTCCATCCCATTCACTTAGCAGCGCGGGTACAAGCTAGTTTGTCCGGGGGTGCTGTGGCCAAACCACCGGCCCCTTCAGGCTGGAAGCGTCTCAGACTTCCAGCCCCCTCCTCTCGGCGTGTAGTCTCTTCCCCTATCGGTGTACCCCCGCCCCCCTGCCACTACCAGAACCCCCCAGGCCCACAGAGGAGTTGAGGCTAACGGGAATAGCTGGCTCGTCTGCCCGGTGACCCTGCAGGTAGATACGGTAGAACCGGAGGGCGATACGGTGTGACTGATGCCCGCTCTTCTCCCTCCACAGTGCGCTCCCTCCCGGCGCTGTGATGAGTCCGACAGTCCGCGTCTCTGGGGTCTCTGGTCCGCCTGTTGTGCTCCTGCTCACCATTCAAGCAGGATTCTTCAGCAGAACAAAAAAAGGCCAGCCCCTCACCCCCCAACAAATCTGAAACTTCTTCTTTGCCATTAGAAAGTGCTAAAGGAACTGTTGATGAACTTGCTGTCACACCCCAGAGGTTGAAGGAGGAACTACACTGCAGATATGCAAATGTCTGGACAAGCGTTTCAAGAGATGTCCCTTGAAAGTTTTCACCAAATGTATGTGCAAAACATACACTTGCGAGGTTTAGAATTCGTGTGTATATATTACTACAAAAATAAAAATGATAAAAAATGTAATCCTGTACAGATTTACATTCAATTTTGTGCTAATCTTATGTTATATTATAGTTTACCTGCACATTGGTCACTTTCAACATTGTCTTGCCCTATTTTATTTCTGTTTGTTTCTACTTGCCCTATTTTTTTTTATTATGTCTTTATTTATATTGCATTGTGGAAGAAGCATGGGACTTAAGATGTTCCTTTCAATAACTGCACTGTTGCTACTATGCATTGGACAATAACATATGTGAATTGATAATATCAATGAACTTTTATGCGCTAGAAAAAAATTGAGATTTCTTTGTGATCAAAGCTTCTTTTTAAGCACATGTAACCTGGGCATTAAAAAAGATGCTCATCTATGTCTAACCCTTTGTCCCCTTAGCCTAAACCACCACAGACATTACGTGTGTGTAAGCATCTGAACATCCAAGAGGTTACAATGTTCTTTCATGTGATAGAAAAAGAAACCATCTGTCATTTGTTTTTTCACTTTTTATAAGCCTAGAACTTTAAGTGGATCTTCAGGATTAGGCCTATTTAAGATGAAAATGTGGCCAAAGTTATTTTAGGATCAGGACATTTCTAAATATTTTGAACGTAATGTGGAGGAAAAATATACTTTTCTCTGTACAGTTAGTTGTATTTTTTGGGAAAATTCAACATTCTTAAGAAGAGTTGGGTCAACGTCAAAACAAAGTTTAGGCATTTGTATCAATAACTGCATCAACGTGGCACCACAGTAACAAACAATAAGAATGAGAAGCCAATTAAAACCAATAATATGTTAATATTCTTAACATTAATTAATTTGTTTAGAGTCACTGTTAAGACAAAATGTCTACATTATTAAATCAAGAAGCATCAATAAAAAAAACAATATTCATAATGCAATGATATAATACATAATTATTACAGAAGACTCACAGGACCATTTATATTTATTGTGAGTACTTTTGATACTTACTGTATTACAAATTTACATTTATTGTAATGTGTATAAAGATACTTCTACTTTATTTTTTTATAGTGCGGTATTTTAGCTTTGATATCAGTTTATATCGAGAAACTGTTATATCAGTGCACAGAACGGACGTTGACTATATCCACAGAATTTGAAAATCTACCAACGTCTGGCCGGAAGTCGTAAGCACGCGCCTACGTCACTTTACTCCAATGCGGAAGTGGTCGTCATCGCTAAAGCAGTGAGTTGGAAGGTCTGTGAGATGTGATGAAATGATTGTGATTTTGCGAATAACACAGAGTATGGTTCAATAGTTTCAATGACCGAAGCCGTTTCTGTTAAAACTATGTTTTTTTCGGCACGACGTGTAACTCAGTATTTGCTTTTAGTCTCACAGCCGTTAAGTTCAGTGCACGTCTCGTGTGTGGGGCTGGCAGTTATCGGACAAATCAATCACTGACTGCATGAAACAAATAAATATGTCATTAAAATGACCCATAATAAGACATTCAGATTCCGACATTGCGTATGAACAGTAATTGTACACATTTTCCTGTTTATTGTAGCTTGGGTTTTATGGTTGACATTCAAAAACCTCTCTAAAAATTGAATCGACTGTTTTTTTAGACCGTTTAAAGCCCGAGAATGTCGTGGATAAGGGAAGGGGAATTAAACCTGATTGAAAAGATATCCGCCAACATCCTGAAGGTAAGCCTAGATATTTATAATCTTTGTTGTCAATCTGATCGAAACTATCATTTTAGTAGTGTGCCTGAACTACGTAGTAGGTACAACTTTGATCTCCTTCTTCAATCTGTACGATTTAAAAACAATAACGTTCTTCTTAGTGGTAGTTGTGCTCCTTTAAAAAAGATCTTCTTATATAAAAACAAACAAGGAGATTATCTATAGTGTAGTGTTTAATGAATTGTTATCATTCTGCAGACATGATCTTCTTTTGGAAATAAGATAATTACAAAAGTATTTAGAGATTCTGGAAAAGCATCTATATCAGTGTTAGTTCAGTTCAGTTTCTTCCCAAGTAATTCTCAAGTTATGCCATTTTCAATAATATGGAGGTTTAGCTCTGTGACTCGAATTAAATGTTAATGATGAATCAGTTGTCAGATAAATGTTCCTCATTAAGAAGCTGAAACCAAACTATATTCGACATGTTGTTGCTAGATATTTGGCTGTTTATTTAATCTCTATACAACTGTATCAGTATAACACAAATCTCTGACTCCCAGGCTGGACCCATGCCTAAACATGTTGCCTTCATCATGGATGGTAACCGCCGCTTTGCACGTAAGAAACAAATGGAGCGCCAAGAAGGGCACATGCAGGGCTTCAACAAGCTGGCAGAGGTGAGATTTATTTGTGATTAAAGCTTGCCTTTTCAAACACATGTTACCTGGGCATTAAATAAGATGCTCATCTATGTGTAACCCTTTGTCCCCTAAACCACAGACATTACGTTGGTGTAAGCATCTGAACATCCAAGAGGTTACAGTGTACGCCTTCAGCATTGAGAACTTCAAGCGCAGTCAAAACGAGGTGGATGGGCTCATGGTGCTGGCCAAGCAGAAATTTGAAAAGCTGTTGGAGGAACGGTGAGTTTCAAGTTAAGGATTCAAAAAAGCTTTTTTACCCAGCTGTTGTTTGAGGGACAAGTCACATTTTATACGTCACATGATTCCCAGCTTCCTTAAAATAAAGTTGGTGCAAACCAAATGCAGTTATTACAGTGTGGTTAAAGTAATTGCAATGTCTTTAAAGATTAAAATGCACATATCTCGCTATAAGTCTTTACAAAATGACCTGGGCTTCAGATGGAAATTAAGAGGCAACATTTCACAATATTGATTCAAAAACACTTGGTCAATCCTTTTGAATCAGCATAGTTCATAGTTGCATTCAAACACATCCACACTGAGGAACTATTGAATATTTTTGCTGCACCTACATAGAGCAACAGTTGAATACAATGACATATAAACACCTACCACTGCATTGTCCATTGGGTAATATATATACTGTTGACTAATGCCAGAATGACAAGGAGGAAGAAAAACTGACTTATAAATAGGAGTGCACAGTATTAGTTATTTCCAATGCTTTTTTGTCTGATGCTGACTTCCCTACAATACACAAGAATATCTACTTGATTTAACCTCTAATTCTCAAGCTAAGAAATGTATTTAAACAATTGAAATACCACAGTCAAAGTGTAGGTGTCAATCTGCAGTTCCACAAATTACCACTAGATGCTGACATGTGATCCTTTTTTTTTTTTTTTGGAATGCCAGGCTTTTCCCTAGGTGTTTTCTAAATCTTTTTGTTATTCAATCTTGCTTTTTGTCTATATAGATCACTTATGAGTTTGCAAAAGTTTTCCAAAAGACATAGTGGTACCAGAAAATGAAGATCACCAATTGAAATATTTTCCAATCTCAGTGTCATCAGAGGGTTGGCTTGTAGTGGAGCCTATATACATATATCTGGTATGACAGGCATACTCAGCTTTAGTGGTTGCCTCTTGCTTGCGGACTTCACCGCTTAATTAAAAAATTCCTTACGGCAGTAACGCTACGGAGAATAAATTGTCACGAGGGTGGCTATTGATGCAAGGAGTGAGGGGTTGTAAAAAAAGGTACATTAACTAAACTAAATAAATAATATTTCACATCAAAAGAAACAACAGTGTTTTAAAGGTCCCATGTCATGGCCATTTCTACTGATCATAATTCCATTGTTGAGGTATACTAAAATACATTTATATTGTGCAATTTTCCAAACTCACATTAGTTTCTCATACAGCATCTCTGTAAAAGATGTGTATTCACTCTCTGTCCTAAACGGCTTGTTGGAGCTCTTACCCCCCTCCCTGTGAGCCCAGTGGCCGTCTGAGAGACAGCGAGACACCGCGAAACCCAGCCCGAAACACATACACACACCCTGGCTGTGAGTTTGTGTGTGTGCCCAGGCTGAGTTCCGCGGTGTGTCGCCGACCCCACACCAGTGAGCCAGCTCAGGGTCCCGCTCCTCGCAGCAGCGAGCCTCGCAACGTCCCGCCAAGTGTGTGTGTGTGTGAGGAAGTCAGCGGTTTTGTCCAAACGTAACGGCTCCGCGGCCGTAAAGTAACGTCACTATACCCGAAATACGTCACTATACCCAAGAAGTAAACAATGGAAAAAGAGAAATCTCCAACGAGGCGTTCTGGGGCAGCATAGACTGGTATTTTTTGTGTTAGAGTTTTACTCACAACAGGGTGTACTTTGGGGGTTTGTGACTGCAGACCGTTTACATGCAGAAAAAGCTACATAACAAAGGGGATGGATAATAACCAGAAAAGCATGACATGGGACCTTTAACAAATCGTATTAAATAATCTGATGACAGAACTGTAAACAGAATAGCTGAAACTTTAACAAAATCAATAACTCGGTTACCTCTAATCATAAACCCATGTTTGTATAATTTAGTTAACTCCATGTGTTGCTGCTTGCATACCTGACGTGGAAAAGTTACGTGGGGCTACATCGCTACTAGGAAGACAGTCGAACCCGGTGCATTTCTCCGTGTGAATGTGGTGCACTTTTGCAAGATGTTTAGACAAATTGCTTGTGTTACCGCCCTTACATGCTAAACTCTTATTGCACTTTTGGCAACGAGCATTGTCTTTTTGCATGTTCGAAACGCAATTGGCGACGCGATGAGAATATTCGCATCACTCCAATCGCTCAAGTTTCACCGCGGCTTGCAGTTTGTTTTATCGCGTCATTCAAAACAGACATACCGTTGACGCACCTCGCCGTTGACGGACAGTTGAGGTTGTTTACACTTCCATGCAAGATCGTTTTGGTTATTTCTGTCCTTGACTATGGAGGAACAACTATTGCTGCTTTGTACCTTCTGTGGAAGTGTATCGTATATCTCCGGGAACCCACTCACAGCTACAACGATCATCTCTTCCATCTTTACAACTGATCAACAGCAGGACGTCAGAGGGAATCCCAACGCTGATTGGCTTTCGTGAGAACGCGTCACCTGAATTTGACGCTCGAGTTGAACAAATTGAACTCTCGCATTCTCCCCTTCAATCGCGTGATTCGCACCGCTTCATGCTCGCCGTCGGAGGGAATTCGCGTCTGTCCGCGTCTCTGCATTGACTTTACATGTAATCGCGCCGCCCCCAAACATCGCATCGCGTCCGGTGTGAACGCAGCATAAGACTGCAATATAATGTTTATGTAGCAATAATACACATGACATATATGTTTTAAATGTCTCCAGTACCGATAAAAAGACTGATAACGTCGGAGCTTAACGGTACCACGGTCTTTAATAATTCAGCCCCGGGGCCCTTTTAATACCGGGGCTCGGTACCCATCCCTAGCAGAGAGACACGTTTTATCAGTCTTGCCTTAATGGTGTAGTCTTCTTGTTTATCCCTGTTCTTCTTCATGCTTTCCTTGCTTTTTCTACTACCATCACATACCTCTTGTCTCTTGTAGGGAGAATCTGGAGAAACATGGCGTGTGTATCCGGGTGCTGGGCGACTTGAATATGCTGCCTCTCGACCTTCAGCAGCTTATTGCCAAAGCTGTGGTCTCAACCAAGACGCACAATAAGTATGTGTTTTACCCATTTGCACCTCTGCTTCAATTGCCCTGACAATTAGTGGCTCAACCTAACCACCACACTAGGCATTATGACATAAACAGATTTTGGCTGCCCTCTCCCCTCCCTGATGGACATTTACACCGCCCGCTGCCTCAGTAAAGCCGAAAACATTGTCACACGGAGAGTTCACACCCCGGCTTTCTCCTGTTCGACTTGCTGCCCTCCGGGAGGCGCTACAGGTGTATAAAATAAAAAACAAACGGACTCAAAGAAAGTTTTTTCCCAAGAGCCATCATCGCACTGAACTCATACCCCTTAATCATCCTCCATGTGCAATAAACGTGACTGTTTATATATATATACATACATATATATCATTATTATACATACCTATTATTATTTATTACATTTTTTGTTGTATACCCCTGGAAATAATGACTGCACTTTATTCTTTCCTAAGTATGTATGCTGTGTATATTTGTTGTCGTATGTTGTGATGTTTTTGTTTTGATGGCACCTTTTAAAAGGGAGAAGCTTTTCTTTCTTTCATTGTACATGTATAATGACATTAAATGATTATATTCTATTTTTATTATACATTATGAATAACCACAGATGTACAAGACGCTTGTTTTGCAGATGTTTCCTGAATGTGTGCTTTGCATACACGTCCAGATATGAAATCACTAATGCAGTCAGAGAAATGGCTTGGGGGGTGGAGCATGGCCAGATCAAAGCAAGGTAAAGGAAACATGTCCAAGTCAATACTGAGTTGATCTTGTTGGCATCCTGCAAACATCTATAATGTGACACGGAATATAAAAAGATGCTGTAACCAGCTGTGTTTGTGTCCTTCTGTCAGTGATGTGTCAGAGGCGTTGTTGAGTGAGTGTTTGTACAGCAATAATTCTCCAAATCCTGACCTGCTCATCCGCACCTCTGGGGAAGTGCGACTCAGCGACTTCCTTCTCTGGCAGGTGAGGAGGAGAATGCCTAAATGGACAAATGAAGGATGATGATAGTTGTTCCCTTTTAGGAAGAATGGAAAATGTTGAGAGCACAGTTACTATAACACTGGCTGTTAGACTTGTACTTTAGGATGTGTTGAACAAAGTATCTAAACAAGGCTTTTTTTTTATCTAAAAACCAGAATGTGTCTTCAATGCCAACCAAATTAAATGGAGGGATAGAATATGTGTTGGATGGAGCCTTTACAGCAAAGCACACATGTTACAAGTAGTCTTTTAGTTTTATCATGAAGACTTTTTGGTGGTTTCAACATTTAGGTAGTCACATCTTGTCTGTAACTTCCTTTATCTTTAATGCAGCAGCCATTATATAACATTTTTACCAAAACTATTTCAACTTGTAATGCATTTTAGATTTAAAGGGGACCTATTATGCAAAATCCACTTTTTCATGTCTTTTATACATCAACACGTGTCCCCTCTTTGTAAAGAGATTCTGGAAGTTTCAGGAAAAAGGATTCACTCACTTTTTCTCCTGATCCATTTATGTAAAAACCTGTCTCAAAATGAGCGGATCAGATTTTGGCCACTTTATGATGTCATAACGATTTTTTGGCTTGTGTAACCATTAGCCAATCAGCAACCAAGGTAACCCCCCCCACCTCACCTGTATTTCCTCCTCGAGCACCATTGTGTTCTTTTTAACCAAATATCTCTCTTGCCCCTTTCACACCAGCGCCTTTTCAGCTCCGGCTCGGAGCTAGAGCCTGAAAAGCGCCGGGTTTTCCTGTTCACACCGCAGCGGCTCTTAGCTCCGGAATCCGCTTCATTTCCAGCTCCAAAAAACTGTCGGTCTAGAGGCAAGAGCTTTGGAGCTAAGCGGCGACGTCGCTTACGTCTCTCTTACGTCGAGGCGTGCAGGAAACTAAACCCACCTCCCCTGAACATGGGTCGACTGTTACAAGCAGTAGTGCCTATAAACACACTTTATAAAGTCAGGCAACACTAACCAGGCTTCGTGTGATTCTGTTTATTTGTACCTTACTTTGACCATCCGTTCACTGTTATCGATCATTGTGGAGAGAGGCAGACGTGTTGTTTTGTATTATTGCAGCTATCGGATGCAAGTAGTCAGTTTAGCTTCGGTTGCTATGCTAACATCACCCGTTTTATACCAGAGAAACTTTCATAACAGCGTTGTGATACCAAACAGTGTCAATTCAGACTGACACACATTCACTTAGGCTAAGGGGAACTGGGGATATGCTTCAGCTGCTTGTGTGAGTCGGACAGTGAATACTTTAGAGCGGCCGCTGCAGTGTGAGCTAACCAGGAGCTAACGGGAGAATAAACTCCCGTGGAAGAGCAGCCAATACTGCAGCGGTCGGTAAATGCTGCAGAAACACATTAATAAACAATGAACCACGGCACTCTGGAGCAAAGTATAAGGTTGGAGAAGTCGTTATTCAATTTATTCTGGCTTCGTGTGATTAAAAGCAACACGATCATCGACCCGACGCTGTTGTTGTGGGCGCCGTAATGGGTGCCGTTGGGGAGCAAATCAGCTATGTAAACGGTGACGTCATGACGCAGCTCTGGGGCGCCAGTGGGCGGTGTGAACAGAGCGGGAGCTGAAAAGGGAAACCGGAGCTGAACCAGAAAAGCTCCCGCTCGGAGCTAGAAACTGAAAAGCGCTGGTGTGAAAGCTGCATCAGAGGGGCGTGGGGAGTGGCTCCTTATTTTCATCTAAAGCAGTGGTGGGGAACCTCCGGCCTCCGAGCCGTATATGAGACCATTTGGTACGGCCCTCGAGGTAATTTATAAACACACGCAAAAAAGGAAAAAATTAAAAGAATCTAGACCGCAAAATAATTAAACAAGCGAGTGCCTGTTTTTCCTGGCCACGGTCAGGGTCCTTGAACACAACACGAGCCTAACGTGTCATCACGTGGTATATGTCTCGTCTGACTGGGGTGTAGTTCTGACGGGGAGCACCAGAACGCTACTTCGAAAATTGCAGTACCCATAAGGAGCCGTACACATGCCGCAGTTTTTGCGTGGCTGTGTCTTTAGTTGAAAGCCCAGTGGCGATCTGTTCATCTGTCATACTGATCATACAGTCAATAACTTTGTTGTTGATGTAGCTAGCTATGCTAACGAATATAAGAAGCTTTTTCTACAACCAGTGAGATAAAGGCACATCTTTATATGATCATTATAGTCAGACAAAAATAAGAGAATAAAGTAAACAGGTATAAAATACAGTAAAAAAAAAGTTGTTATTAATAAACAAGAATACAGTTTGAAAGGGGAGTGATTTGTAAAATATCCGAAAATAAAATCTGCTTACAGTTCTGTTTCATATGGGTATTGAGAGATGTATCCATAGATCTCCTAATGTTGCTCCCAAAGTGCACCAGATTGATGCTTTAAACTCTTCCCGGGGGAGCATGCCCCCGGACGCCCCTAGAGGAGGTTAGGTCCGCCCCCCACTTAAATCATGTTCACATGGATAGGAAACTAAATACATTTGGACACATCTTGTGTCCAATATCTTTCTGTTTTGGTGGTCATGCCACAACCGTGCACGTGCATGCATACGTGAGTCATGGTAAAATATCTGGATTAAGAGGTTGCTTTTTCTTTGCACAGCATGAAAGAAAGGCGAAATGAATGGGCTGTGATTTTAGTATTTTTAAGCAGAGGTCAATAATTTGTACGGCCCTCGAAAAATTTTAATGGCCCTTGAGAGAAAAAAGGTTCCCCACCCCTGATCTAAAGTGACAGACAGAGAATCAGCACTTTTGAAACAGAGGGGATTATGGGATGCTGCAATGATCTGTTTGGTATTTCAGCCAAACACTTCAGAGACATGTTTTGTATATATATATATCTGAGAGCTATAATATATTGATGAAAAACAGTATAACAGGGGACTTTTAAGGGTTGTGTTACTGTATGAAGCCTCGGCCACTCAGCTGCCTTACCTCAATAAGACGGTAAACAAAAACAAGTGATTACTTTTGTATTTCTCTTTAATATCAATCATATACGTTTAGCTCAAAGAAAAAACACAGGTTATTTATTTTTACACAAAATGCATACTTGATTTATCTTTTTTCATGCGTATAACAACAAATGATTATCCATCAAATTGCAATCTAAGATATGAATCACCAACCAAATAGACTTGGAAAGATTTGGTGATATTGTTGCTTTTCCTCTCAAACTTATATGTATTTTGTTTTCTCTTCCGCTCTGCAGACTTCCCACTCCTGTCTGGTGTTTCAGTCAGTTCTGTGGCCTGAGTACTCGTTCTGGAACCTCTGTGAAGCCATTCTCCAATATCAATTAAACCACACATCCATTCAGGTAAGGCTTATACTGAGACACAGTTTACACTACAGGGATATTGGTGGAATAGTAAGAACATCACAGAATACAGTGACCTATCAGCAAATAAGCTTTAGTGTTTTTTTAAAGAATCAACTCTAACCCCTGTCCTTTTTGAGACTACAGTTTTATAAAGCAAATATGATGATACAGTTGAGGCCTAAATTATTAGCCCCCCAGGAGTTATGGAATATTTTCCTAAAATTCTTCCCAATGTTTCCAGCATTGATAAAACTTGATATAATCAAACATTCACCAGTGCTATTTAGTAGCTTTTGGTACATTTTGGAAAATAAAACAAGTTGCTTTATATCAAATATAGTGAAAAATGGGTTGGTCAAAAAATATTAGCCCCCATGTGAATTGTTGCTTTCAAAACACACCTAATCAATCAATCAGCTTTCAAACCACACCTGAGCATTCAATCAGCATAAAAGGACTCCAAGAAACAGGCACTTGAATACCTTATTGAGAGAGATTATACTACTACTCCTACTCACCATGCCAAATACAAAGGAAATCAGTCAGCTCAGAAAGAAGATAGTGGAGGCTCATGATAAGGGGGAAGGCTATACTGCTATTTCCAAGCGCTTCACAGTGTCTAGAACTGCTGTGCGTTGCATCATTGCGAAGTACAAGGAGACAAATTCTGTAAGAAACAAACCTGGTTGTGGTCGAAAGCGCAAGATTTCAAGAACTCTGGAGAGGAAAATAGTCAGAGATGTCAGCAAGAATCCCCGGACATCTGCCAAGATGATTGTTGCTGACCTGGCCTCTTGATGGCCAAGGAACACAGTGGTGAGGGCTCTTCATCGTGGTGGGCTTCCGGGCCATCATCCCAGAAGAACCCCTTTACTCAAAGAGCGGCACATCAGAGCCAGACTGAGGTTTGCCTGTGAATATTTGAAAGGTAAAGATGAGTTTTGGAAGTCTGTGCTTTGGTCTGATGAGACTAAACTGGAACTGTTTGAGCACATGGATGTTGCTTATGTTTGGCGAAGAAAGGGAGAGGCCTTCAACCCTAAGAACACATCATGCTGTGGGGCTGTTTTGCAGTCTCAGGCACAGGGAGCCTTGTTCGGGTGCAAGGCATCATGAAAAAAGACAATTATGTTGACATTTTGAGGGATAATATGAAAAAATCTGCTCTTAGTCTTCGCTTAGGTCGTCGCTGGGTCTTCCAACAAGACAATGACCCAAAGCACACATCAAAATTGGTCCAACAGTTCCTAAAGGACACCAAAACCAAGGTGCTGGAGTGGCCCGCACAGAGCCCGGATCTTAATCCTATTGAGAATCTGTGGCGGGTGCTCAAAGTGAATGTCCATGCTCGGAAACCACGCAATTTGGACCAGCTGGAACCATTTGCAATGGAAGAATGGGCCAAAATCCCTCAAGAGACCTGTGCCAACCTAGTAAAGAACTACTCTAAGAGGTTGTTGTCAGTATTGACACTATTGGCTATTAATGGCCTGGGGGCTAATATTTTTTGACCAACCCATTTTTCACTATATTTGATATAAAGCAAGCCTAAAAATGTATTTTATTTTTCCAAAAGCTACTAAATAGCACTGGTGAATGTTTGATTATATCAAGTTTTATTAATGCTGGAAACATTGGGAAGAATTTTAGGAAAATGTTCCATAACTCCTGGGGGGCTAATAATTTAGGCCTCAACTGTAGGTGTCTTTCCAATCAGTGTATATACGGATCTGTGTGTGACCTCAGCTTCCAGTTGGCAATGCACACAGCACATGTTGTTTATTTTTCTATGTTTGCCCTGGCCACGTTTAACAATGTTGCAGTGTTTACAATTGAAGGCGGCCAGTTTTAAAGCTTACAGTCACACAGCCTATTGGATCTTAGTAAGCTGCCACATGTGATTTGAAAACTCTCCAATAAAACGTTCACTATCAGATATTGAGATCTAGGATTGGTATTCAACCTAACCGGCTTTAATACAATAGTAGCTGCAGATATTAATCCTATGTTTTGAAAGTACAAGCTGTGTAACTGCTTAAATCAATGTCGACAAAAGGCAGATGTTTAGCAAAAGTATTACATTTACCACAGGATTATTGTATTAAAAGATGATTATATGTTTTTGTCAAAATACAGAATTTCACTCAACCTGTTATTGTGGTGAAAAACACAAATTACATGAAATAAATGTTTAAATTAAAATGAAATGTAATACTAAACCCTTGCATGTGTTATGCATGTGATAACCTTATAACCTTGTCTTTATGATTGAAGCTTAGGTTATAAATAAATGGTATATTTTGTTAATGTAAATATCTTGTGGCAGTATTAGTTGGGTAAAAAGTTTGTGTTACATGAACATAGAGTATTGTGTAGAATTATGATTTCAATATACATCAACATTGCAGTCACCAAAACAAAAAAGGACACATTATTAAAAGGGTTATTAAAGCAATTCCTACCTATCTATGGCTGCATCTCACTTGGGTTAAATGGAATCCTTGCGTCCCTCACTTGCGTCGTTTCCCTGCGTTTAGTCCCTCCCACCAGGGAAGCATGGAGGGACGCAAGGAAACCACGAGAAGCAGGGAAATTAGATTTAAGAGCAATGGGACGTCCTTTCCTCCGGAGCGGATGTCCGTTTGTGATGACGCTGCACAGCTGATCGTCTGACAGCAGCTCTGTCCCCGTTTTTTTTCACAAACACCCCCACCTCTGTTAGTACACATTTACTGACATAAACATTTGTATCATCTGTTGTTGACCCAAATAAATAAAATAAGAACTCATTCTCAAAAAAGATAAACGCCATTCTTAAAATGTATAAACGAAAAAATCGATCGTGAATTTTTTTCCAATAAATGAATAAAATGATTTTTGACCACTTTGTTGTTCAGATATATCACATATTTGTAACTGAATGATACATTAATTGAAACAAAACACAGTATAAACCGAGGAGTGACTCCAGTGAGTTTCATGTTATTTTCACTCTGCTGGGAAACTGCTCTCATGTCAAGAAGCAACAGATCACTGCATGCACTGCATCGTCCAATCAGTGAGCGATACACAGTAAGGGGGCGGGGCGAGTATCTGAGGATTTCATCGGAGGATGGTCTGGTGGTTCCTCGATTGTCGCTCCTCCGTTATCGATCCTCGGTCCTCTGGCACAAATAAGGCCACACTGGGACGATACTCAAGATGGCGCAGACAAATCAACTTCCGGTAATACCGAGACCGAGGAGCGAGGAAATGAAAAATAAGAGAAGTGAGACGCAGCCTATTACTAATTGTACTTTAAATGTGTGTTGTATTTTAGAAAGCCAGAGACCTCCATCGAGAGCACCAGGCCTTCGTGCAGCTGGAGGCGGACCGCGCCTGTGTGGCGGAGCACCTGCAGCATCATGGGAACGGAAAGCCTGCTGATGCCCGCAGAAGACAAGAGGCACTACAGCACTACGCCACCTGCCGGGAAGAACGGATTCACGACTTCCTGGAAGCGCTGCAGAACAGGAGAGACTCCTACTATACTGACTTATTGAGCGACGCCGTGGTAGCCTAGAGGCTGCAAAGAACAAACCCCCATGTTGAAGTGGGGATGAAAGCTCTCCTCTTCCAGAAAGAGCTGCTGTGGAAAAACTAAAAAGCGAACACTAAATGGGAATGGTTGCATTTGTGTTACTGATTTGTACAAGAAGAGAGGGTGATTTTACCCCTATGGGGCTGTAGAAAAAATAATATTTAAGAGTCTAATATGTGGAAATGTCTGGTCAAGATGTAGTTAGGTTATTGTGAAAATGTTCTGCCAAATGCATGCTATTGACTGTGAGTTTGAGAGAAAAACAGGGATCCTGTATGGTGGTTCCTAAGAAGCCGTCCAGATAAATATAATACAATACAGCAGAGCTCTGCATTTAATGTTGTGGACCTAACAAATTGTTGATTGTTGAGTGTGATGTCAAAGACAATAACTAGATTTTGACCAGCTTTCTTCAACAGAATAAATAAAGTGATTATTGTATCAGAAATGAATAACTGATGCACGACTCATGTCCTTTTACAATTACATATCTGTCTTTGAACAGTGCCCCCAATTATTGCTCTAATCTGGCTCTTTACTTTTAATATATTGACACGATATGTTAACTTGACAGCAGACAATAATTACAATTGTAAGGTCCATGCTGCCCATACAAAGCATCTCTAAATACAGTTAGTTGTTACCCCCTGAAATGCTTTCCATGGAGATTTGATTTAGATTCAATAACGCAGGTAAACTAATTCTAATTTCTACTGGTGAATTATGGATAAATATTGGACATCTGCACTAACGGATATAACATCTGAATCATGACATGTTTTGGATGTATCAATATGGTTGTACATTGTTTTTTGTTCAATTCAAATGTCTATTAGTATTTAGCTAATAGTCGTAATGTTGTAATACATATAAAAGGTGGGTAAACTACGACTTCCAGTCAGACATCTAACACAAGTAAAGAGAGACAATCCCTTTGTTTGTTAATCTGGGAAAAACACAAGACTAAGTATGAATTGTCAATGTTCAATTTGATCTCCTACTTATATTAGTCATTTTATAACATCCAAATGTAATGACATATTCTTAATCCACTTTCTAGTGAAGAATTTGCCGTGCAATTTTTCTCACTTCATTGATTTGTACATTTGAGCGGCAAGGAAGAAGAAACCTTGATTTTATTCAGCGCCCCCTCCCGCCACTGACTGGTATTTTCCAGTCTGCGGTCCTGCCTCTTTAACAAATGGGAGGTTCCTCAGAACACGTGACCTATTTGCATCCAATGACAGAGAGGGAAACACAAAACTGGTTCTAACCGGTTTCGTTCTTATATTTCAGGGTATAAACTACAAAAACATTCGTTTGCATTATACATTCGCCATTTTACACAGCGACTACTCGGTTGTTGTGTGTTATCCCTCCGAAAAAAAACACCCGTCTTTAAGGTTCTATTTTTGTGAGCTTCCTGTTCAATCCTATCAGCAACATGGGAAAGATAAAGGTAAGATTTTTAAATGGATTTTGTTTTAACTCGTTGCACTATGCTCGTCTTATGTAGAGGTTACCGTTAGGCTGCGTTTGACATTATCTGCATCAGAGGAGCGTCATCATCACTAACAAACGCTGCAGCCATGGCGGCCACAGAGCAGAGATCTGGGCGGGCAATCCCCCATTTTTCGAAAAATAAAAAGTTTAAAATCAAAATAGTAACGTAAAATATATGTGTATTAGTTGCACACGACTTATAAACGTACATATTGGTGTTTTCACGCTCTGCGCCAACGCTTGGACATGTGCAGGCGTTGACATTGCGCTGCCTGTCTTTTCCGTCTCTGGCTTCAGGTTTTGGGGGGAAATCTTGAAGCTGTTTATGTGCAGCTACCCGGTCAAAACGAATGCATAACTCGTGATCGATTTAATTACCGACTGGTGTGCGATTAATCTAGCAATAAACACATAACTAAAAGCACAACTTGCAAATTTGAGGAAGCAGTGGGGGAGGGGTGGTCACATTTATTTATTTTTCTCTGTTTTGAAATGGGAAAGATTCGGCTAATGCACGTTGATTCAAAACAGGTTTAACGTTTCCTCAGCCAGGTTGAATTTAATCAACATTGGTCTTAAAATATGTCGGGCCAAGTCAGCTGACGTTACTATAAATAGTGCGCACCATTACATTTACAAATGTAACCATAGAAAAAAAATGCTCCTTTTTTAAAAAAAATATTTTTTTTTGTTCTTTTTAATTAAGCCTATATTAATTTCCGTGTTGCGATAACTGATCGTGATGTATTCTGAAAAAATATCCAACGTTTTTAGGATACAAATAAATGTAATAAAACATGTTTTATTAGTGAAATGTAAACGTAAATGTTTTTATCTTATTTGTTAAACTGCGGGTTTCCGTTTGCCGTCCTTTAATAGGTGGCTACAGATTAGTAATGTAGTAATCTCATCAGTTTCCCAACAGCTGTGTGTCGGCGCGCGTTGATGCAAAACAAAGGAAGCTGTCAGCGCGCCAAATGACAACCAGAACCAATTTGAATTCAAATATGAGCGGGAAGTTTTTTTGAGACGTCTAAACTATGTTTCTTTAGGTTATTTGTTTGTTATTGTTCTTGTTGTTTATTTGGGGACTGTAGTTCGGTTTGGGTTGTCGAGAATAAAATGCTAATATTTTTCTTTTTCTGTTATTTTTCTTCCAGACAGCCACCACAGAGGTTTGTAAAAATAATATCGGTTTATTTTTATCCTAATATAAATGCTTTGTTATTGCTAGAGTTTTAATCACATCTCCTATACATTGATAGCTTCATTTTGGTTTTTTGTCATGTTGATTGGACAAGCCTTCTGCTGTGAAATATATGTTTAAATTATGCAAATTACTTACCAGTGAAATCTTATCTAAATGTATTTCTTCCTCCTTTCACAATTGCAGAGGAGAGTTTCCCCGCGGCTGGCTGGGGTAAGCTTATATTATATATATTTATTATACTGTTTTGCTGGATTCCTAGCAGCATCCTCCTTTGAGGATCATATGTAACCTTGAAATGTATCAATTGATCCATTTGATCCAAATCTGTTAGTTTTTTCTATACAATAGTAAACAGGGATTATTTTGAGGAAAGGTCAAAAAGCTAATGATGCCGTTGAGGTCAGCCCCTATTATTTTCCATTGTAGCCCATGTTCCTGTGTGTGATCAATTGTCACTTACGTACATGTATTTTTGTTTTGCAGAAACTGGGAGTTAAACCTGCAGTGGAGGTAAAGAAGAAGCCTGTTGTGAAGGTATGATATAATTACACAAACAAATCTCAACAACACATCTCTGCATGCTGTATGTCACATGTGACACTGTTTCATGGTCTCAAGTCCCTTGAAGGGAATTGATCTGTGTCCTAGTTTTGAGAAAACCCAAAGTCCTTATGAGAAACAATTAAGATGTTTTGGTACTCTACATTTTCTTAACTTGTGATGCTTGTGCAGTAAATTGGAGAGCTGTCATTTGTGAGTAAACAATTGTCATGTTGTTTGCAGAAGGCAGCCAAAGCGAAGAAGACCAAGGTAGCCGAGAATGGGAGCGCGAAGGCTGAGGTTTGTTTCTTTTATGAAGTCTTACCCAACACAATGTTTTTGTGCTATTTTACAAATAAAACACAGTTTATTTCTAAATGTATAGTGGGTAGGTAAGTATAACACAAATAACCCTATCAACCATGTCCAGGGGATGAGGGCAATTGTAGAAAATGTTAATTGACAATAATAGTAATATATTAAATTATTCCATTATTTGAAGGCTTCTCAATACCTACACTTTTAAATGTTTCCCTAATATCAAAGTAATGCAGATATTTAAAAAGAGGTATGCCTCTACACATGGGTGTTTTTGTGATCCATAAATAATTATAAACGGAAAAACAGACTCGATTGTAAACTCCAAAGTTGTAGTTTCTTTGGGGACACATTTCTGTCAATACATGTGTTCCTGTGTTATTAGTCAATAAATTAATCTGAATGTATGTTTTTGTCTTCATGATCCTGCGGGCATATCCTAAATGAGATGAAATGGAGATACTCGTGTCTTGATAAGGGTCACAGTAGAGAGAAATGTACTTTCATCCTGACGAATCAAGAAATACTTTAACATGCTGCTCTTTTCTGCCCCCAGGAGCCAAAGGCCGAAGCCACTGAAGCCAAATGAATAACTATGAGCTCACTCTGTGTACTTGGTGATTGTACAGTTTTAAATAAGTATTTTTTACCAAGTTTTATATTACAAATGTCATTTATAGGTTTGTTTTGAACTTGCACTTGATGTAACAAAACGTTTGTTGTCACATTCATATCCATTTTATATCCATTTAAAAAACGATTACCGTCCATATCTTGTAGACGTGGCAGATAAAGTTTGTCTAATCCGTTTTTGTTTTATTTTTGTTACTGCTGAACAATAGATATTTTCCAACAAGTTGGAATCCGAATCTAATTTTAAACATTTTAAGGCAGCTAAAGCATATTGTTAAAATTTGATGGAGAATATGAATTTTGCCGTTAGCTCCTTGTATTTTAATGTAAAACTAATAAAATAAATTGCTTACCAAATGTTTTGATGCACTGTATGTTGACACAAGCTCCAGTCAGTCAAACACCACAAAAAAATACTGTTAGGTCAAAAAGATTGATACATCCCAAAAACATGTATGATGTGAACCCAGTCATCTGATGAAAAGTCCTGTTAAGTTATGTTTCTGTCCTGACTGAAGCTTTTCTGACTTAAATGGTTGATCTAAATGTTGTTCAATAAAAATTGTCAAAATGTCTCCTTGACTTCACTGATTTGTGACATGAATAGCTTTATTAATTATGTATGAGGACCATTCCTGTTAGGCATTTCTAAATAATTATACAGTCTGTTTGTTGAGTTTTGTTGCTCAACTTCTATTCTCAATCTCATTTATATATTTTGAAAGCCTCTGTTTTAAGTGGCTCCATTCTATAAATGTGCTTGGCAGTGGAGGCAGGTTGAACTGAATAACCAGAACATTTTAGATAAATGATCGAACCTTTCACTAAATAAAACAAATGTAAAGACATTACCACATCAAGTCATACAATTGAAACATTACTTTGATAAAACTAGTACTGGGACTTGAGAAATAATGTATTGTGTACTGTTACACTTTGCATTTAAATTTGTTTTGGGATAGTTAATCTCAGTGTATGCATGTGTCGACAGATTACTATTTACACTTCATTCAATGTCACTTGTGCCTAAAAGGTAATTATTCAGCTGTAAATATCTCCATAATATCCTGTATTTTAATTTAGATGTCCTGAGATGACTTCCACTTCCGTGTCTTTGCGTCGCAGCAGCAGTAGAGGTCAGTGCTGCGCTGCTGCTCACACGTGGGATAATAATCCTCATTCCACAGGGGGGCTCCCTCTCCTTTAACTCCTACAGCTGGGAAAGTAGGTCCAAAATGACGCGTTTTGTTTTGATACTTTTTCCCCAGCTCAAAACATTGAGTTTGCTGCTTTTTATTACAGATTGTGATATATCATCATGTTCAAATATATCACTTTTTAATAAATACACAATGAGGTTTGTGAAAGTACCGAAATTCCTCAAATCCTTGCTAAAGATTACTTGAAGCCTGTAAAATTGTCTCAAACATGAGAAATGTAATAAAAGAATACCATAATTCACATTTTTTATATATTTATTAATTGTATCTGCTATTTGTGATGTATTTAATCCCCCTCATTTTGTCTAAACTGTGGTTCATGTTGTGCATTGTTTTTGTGAATACTGTAAGACATTACTTTTTTCTCTCTACAAATCTGTAATTCGCTTGTTTAAATGTTGCTTACATCTCACCACAAGATCCACTTTGCAACGGTTCTTGACCTTCCTTCTTACATGGAGTTTGATGGAAATGTGTCATGCACATTTTAATGGACATTTTTAAATGGCCATGCATCGATTGGAGTTTCTTAACGTGCTCAAAAAAAGAACAACATGAAATGTAAACATTCCCAAACCGCCCCCTACACCCTGCCCCTCCGTTTGCGCGTTCACGCGGAGGGTCCGCCATATTGAGGGCTGTTCCAAAGCAACGAGTGTGGAGGGGGAGTGGGCTATCAAGCCCTCAAACAGCGAGTCTGCAGCGGTGCTGACTTGAGACCGGTCTCTTTCTGACCGGAGTCACGCTGTGTGTGTCCGTCAGGAAACACGCTGTTTACAAGTAGTTCCAGCAAACATCCACTGATAAACTGCGATGTTAACAACCTCATGATAACCTCATATGTTTTTAACTTAGGATCATACCTGTGTTTAGTCTAGAAAAAGGTAAATGTGTGCATTTTATTATAAAGTTGTGAATATTTACAGACCGTTGCAAAAACTAAGAAGCTTATAAACATCAGGTTTAAAACTAAAAGAGCTTTGAAACACAATGAAAGATGTTTGGAGTTTTATTTGAGTTATTCATTTAAACTTTTTGTCTAAGAGATGCTGATTTGAAACCGTTGTTACATACAGTTAGGGCATTTCCTGTTTCTGCCGGAGAGAGGGGAGGCCGTCCCAAAGCTTGCTGCTGTATTTACTCCCTCCATCTGACAGGAGGGAGCCTCGTTGAGCTGCGAGTGTGGCTACAGACGGTGTTCACTCCGTCACGGAGGGGTAGGGTCGAGGGAGTGGTTTGGGATTGGGCCATAGTGTCCATCTGCTGAGAAGGATTGCGTGATCCCAGAACTTCCAATGTGTGGACCTCATGGGAAGATAACTATTCTACTTTACTTATATTTCACATTTGTATTACCTATACATTTTTGACAGAAGCCGATAGCGTATTTGAAACGAAGTTGGAAACATGATATCAACGGTCAAGGTTACTGTAGAAAAAATCTCCACCCTTTTCCTCTACGTCAGTGGGTTCATTCCTTAACCAAGAGAAAAAGTGTGACCCTTTTACGTACTGCAGAGTAAACATATACTTTAAACAGTTAACTTTTATGTCACCCTACATGAGGTAAAGCACGGGGGGAAAGTGGGTGCAGCAAGTCAGGGATGACACGGGCAGGGGGGAGGGGGTCTGCAACACCACACAGCTAAAACATATTAAATATATTGGAAACTAAAGATACACATAAGACATCACTAAAGCATCAGGGTTATATTAAAGGAGTAACATATCATTTCAGTGATGTATGTGTCTCCTTCTTCCTCTCAGGTTAAGAATGCTTAAAAACCCACTGACCTAAACCAAAGGGCTCTGCAGTCACCTTTAGTTCATTTACATTTTGTATTATGAGAACTGAGGGAAGCTATGATCTGAAACATTTTGTATACTATTTTCAAGGCAAGAATGTTTCAGATGTAGGTCTATTTTGGAAAAAAACTCTGATCAATTAAAAAACTTGCTCCATATTGGCTTCAGAATAAATTGTTTTGATGTCAATATGGATGAGATGTCTTTGTTTTAAATGCATTTTGCCAAGAATGAACTGTATCAACCAATGCAAATAAATGATGGACTCTGGTAAGTTTCCTCATATAAAATGTGGACTACAAACACACAATTATAATGCTCCCATTCCTGGACCCTACACAATTAGCCGCGTACTCCGTTGTGAACGCGCACACCGGAGCATCTTTAGTCCAATAGCAATAAGTTAACTAACTCTTCAAAACTATTGTCCCCCCAAAGATCAACCCACTTTAATGTTTAAATAAAAAATGTACATACCTGATTTCACAAGACTTAAACGTTCAACTTTATAAATACAATAATGTACTTTTGCTATTTTTATCTATAGGCACATACATACATACATACATACATCCAAAGTGTGAATCTGACAATTGCAGGTAGAAAATCTATGTGCTGGTATTTTACGTTACGTGACAAAGATAAGCAAGAAGTGACAAATTGCCAGCAATCCGCTAACATGTGTGCACCAAACGTGGACGAGACCATTTCTCCCAGACGTGGGGGTCTGTGTATTTCCCTTGAACTATGCATTGTCTGTGTTGGAGGACTCAGAGTGCCCCACCCCCCCGTGCACATAGAACATGTCCCGGCCTCCTATAAAGACTTTACATCGTGGACACACTGTACTTTTCAGCCAAACCGTCCAGAAACTAGGTGCAGCTTCAGGTAAGCAATTAGCTTATTAATTTGATACTTTATCTGGAGTATAATTATCGAAATACTTCACAATATTGCATATTTAAAAAAATAAAAAAACGTTACCGGTGGGTGAGGCGCAAGAGACAGCTTGTTCCTCACCGGTTTCTGAATTATTATTTTTAAAGGAAAGTAGCCTTTTGTCTCTTGGGCGCTGTTTTTACTTAAGCTGTATATTCTTAAGTAAAACTTGAATATGTGATTGATTTGGCAGAGGTTTAAGAAAATCACTAACTAAAACTGGAATTTAGCTGTTTGGTTAAAAATGAGTAAATTCTCGCTGATGTGGCTTTTGGGAACTATGACATTTAAAGGGAAAACACCCCCAAAAATGTTTGCCATTTATAAATTGAATATTAAAGTTAGTGTATTTATAAAAGTGAACACAAGGAGTTCATTCTGGTGTATTATTTAGCTGACTGGGATCAGATTGGAGATGTTTTGGTTTCTGGAACAAATTGTCCTTTTTGGCAGTGTGACTGCTTGGTTTAAATGCATTGATTTAAAAAATGTCCATTATGGAACATTTTGTCATTTTAATGTATTTAATTATGCTTTTCATGGTAAAAATTGCAAGTGTGAGCTAAATATTTAAAAGGGCTTTTGTTGCTTTTTGCAGCCAGAAATCCTGCAAATATTTTTAAATGGACTCATGTTAAAGTGATTTGTCATTTAGCCTCCTTTATAAAATCAGATGGACTTTCTCTGACCTTTTTTATGAAGTCTGTGCAGAGTTATCTGCACATTTTGTACCCTTGCCGCTCACACAGGTTTTTTTAAAGTCTCCTTGATAGTGCAGCCAGTTTGAGCTTGTGAATAATCAAATATAGTTAAATGTGCATTGCATTTAGAATTTTGAAGTTTTGTATAATTAACTTTTAGGCACATAAATCCACCTATGTTTACCTAACTGCTTTTTACTGCTGTCTGGTCAGCTTTTCTCAATCTGCATATCACTGATGGATTCAAGTCTGTACTTTTGGTCACTTTCTCACCTTGATTGATTAACACCAATGTGTCAGCTTAGTGAATGGCTTTTAACAGCAGGAGGGCAAACCGTTTATCTCAATGCTAATTTGCAAGAGATCTGGCTCATTGACAAAAGCTTCCTTAAATCCTGTACCCTCCCAAATGCAAGTTTTTCTTTGTGCCAGCCATGTTTGCTTCTTCACAGCTGGGGCCCAAAATGGAGGTCATGTCTTGGGTGACATTGTCAAGTACCTCTTGAGTACAACGGCTGCTATGGGGAAGAATAATCTGAATACTGACCATCCCTTTTATTTGGTCTTGTGTCTTTAAAATGTGTTTGCTAAAATGGGGGAAGTTGCTAAAATGCAATTTTTTTTGGATAATTTAGTTTCTGACCTTTATCCCAAGCCAAAACATTGTGAGCTGATCGTGCTTTGAGAACTTGCCACAGTTCTTTTTAATTATTCTACATTTTCTGAGATGTTATTTATGGAATGGAATACTGGATGATTCATATTGAGATTGTTAATTGTAGTTACTTACAGCCCTAATTATTTGATACACATTTGCATGCAACCTTTTGGTGTCTTCCGTTCTTGACAAGGAACAAAGTGTTTTTGTATGTCTGAACAGTGTGTTTAGCGACCGGTGCTGAACCAACATGGTAAACCGCTCACATTTTGGTGTACTATACACAGTATGTAGGTTGAAATGTTTTAGCTGCACACTTCGTTAAACCATGTGCTGAAATTGGTGGAGGAGGGCACAAAAGTATGACTGGCACATCCTGCACCACACCACAATAACTCCAGCACCTCCAAACAGACTCAAGTCCCGCCACCCCTACAACATAGCAGCTCAAGAGATGCTCAACTCCACCTCTGAGGACATCTCCAGAGATGCATGGTTGGCAGCAGCTTGGAAGCAGGAGTGGGTGTCAGCCGGGCCCTCCCGAATCCACCGTTACATCTGGGACCCAGGAGATGGCACCATTGGAGGAGACGACCTACCGCGCCGGCAGTGGACCAGCGAGAGAGAGAGAGCGAGAGAGAGAGAGCGAGAGCGAGCGAGAGAGAGAGAGAGAGAGCGAGAGAGAGAGCGAGAGAGAGAGAGAGAGAGAGAGAGAGAGAGAGAGAGAGAGAGAGAGAGAGAGAGAGAGAGAGAGAGAGAGAGAGAGAGAGAGAGAGAGAGAGAGAGAGAGAGAGAGAGAGAGAGAGAGAGAGAGAGAGAGAGAGAGAGAGAGAGAGAGAGAGAGAGCGAGAGAGAGAGAGAGAGAGAGAGAGAGAGAGAGAGAGAGAGAGAGAGAGAGAGAGAGAGAGAGAGAGAGAGAGAGAGAGAGAGAGAGAGAGAGAGAGAGAGAGAGAGAGAGAGAGAGAGAGAGAGAGAGAGAGAGAGAGAGAGAGAGAGAGAGAGAGAGAGAGAGAGAGAGAGAGAGAGAGAGAGAGAGAGAGAGAGAGAGAGCGAGAGAGCGAGAGAGAGAGAGAGAGAGAGAGAGAGAGCGAGAATATTTTTTTTTGAAGTCCTAATATTCATTTTCGAACTCATGTGCACACACAGCCTTCCGCTTAGCAGTTTCCAGATGCAGTATCAAATCACACAAGCGTGTGCACATGGAAGGAGAAACCTTGGCAACAGTCATGTACATGCCAGAGTCATGAATGTTGCATGTGTGCAGCTGGTGATGCAGAGCGATTACATAACTAGTGAGGTTGATGATGTAATCCTTAGCTGCTGTTGCCCAGCAGGAGATTTTTATTTGGTCGATGGTTGTGCTGCAGCTTCTGATGCATCAGTCTTTCACACGGCTGTCGTCCACACTCACTCGCAGGAGATCCCCTCCTGCAGGCAGGGGCGTGGGCTGCAGGGAGAGTGACATGGAAAGGCGGGACCAAGAGAGGAGGAAAGGAGAACCAATGACATTTCATTGGCTGTTTGGAATTGAGTACACGGTGTACCTAGTAAATGTCTTTCGGCCTAATTTAGTGAGGGATTCATTTAAAGAAACCATGGCCCAGCCCTATTTGTGTTTGCAGCTTCTCCTGCTAGAAATGGTTCTGCCATTGTTTCTTCATTCAGTAAATAAGATTTAGACCAAGGTGGTACCACTGAAGATCAAGAAGCTTTTCATTTGAGAGGAAGTACGAAGAAGTTTTGCCAGAACGCAAACGCCAGACCAAAATCTTCCTCTGTTACTCATTGAGTCTGTCTGCTGCAGGTATTTTGAAATATTGACTGAAGTAATATGCACATAGGGAAACACCCGCTTGCTTTTATGCTAGGCCTCCGGTAAACCAGAATAGTTCACAAGTGATTCACCTGGCCTCCTGCCGAAGCATGTAGTCAGCCACTCCTAAACACTGACACAGATACTGAATCAGCTGCCAGTGAGGATGTACTGCATTCAGACTGAAGGCTTGTTGTTGTTGTCCCCTATGCACATAAGGATTAGGGTTATCTTGTCATGATGCGAACATTGGAGAAAAGGGCGTTTGTTGTAAAGTAGGTAAAACATATTTCCCTGAGCTGTCCCTGTCTTATGGAAACCCGGTACGCAACAAGCCTGCACACCTTAACACGGCTAAGTGCTCTCTGTGAAATGTTTTTTAAAAGAGCCTCAGGTAACTACTGTTAGCCGCTCTTTTTCTCCCATGGCTGTCTCTACAAACACAAAGATGCAGGGTAAATAGTTGACAGCACCTTGAGGCAATATTGGATTATAGTACACTTGCTTAGACTCAAATTCCAAACGTGGACACAATTTCATAATTGTAGTGTTCAAGAGAAATGCTCTGGCCTTTGCTATTAATGTGACATATTTGGTTCTTCATGAACAATGAAATTAGAAGTCCTAGATAATGTATATTCTAATTTGGAGCAGATGATTTGTGTTGTCTTTTGCTCAAGACGAGACCAAACTCCTCCCGAAGCCCAAATATTGGGATCATTTAATGCTCTATTGAAGTTACAGCCCATCACTAACAAATCCATGTGGATGTTAGTGAGAACTGAAATTGCGTGATGTAAACATTGCTTTGTCTCAATCATTCAAGCATGTATGAAGAGCTAGTGCATCTCGTCGTTAAATGAAATGGAAACCGATTATATAACACACTCAGCCATTTGAGCAATCTAAACGCACGAAAAAAAAGAGAACGGTTAAAAAAGAGGAACTCTATTGTACCGTGTTTCCAATCTTGAGGTTTGTTGTGTTCTTGTTGGAGTCATGAGATCTGTGACATTAATTTGTGCTCCCTTTTTAGAATAAATGGGCACACCATTCTGGTTATGTAATGCTACACTTTGACACGCATGCTGCTTTAGGAAGGCACTGTCGCGCGGTATTGTTTTTTTGTATTATAATCCCCTTTACCTTGAGCAAATCACTTTTGACATTTCACAAAGTGTGTTTCTTGTTTTGGAAGGAGAAGGGAAGGGGTGTGTTTGGGAAAGCGACCCACTGAGAGTAATGTGTTTTGACAGCATGTGGGTGTGTGCTGAAGCCGAGCCCGTAGATCTGGTTGGGTGAGAGCGGAGCTGTATGAAAAGGCGGAGCGCAGGGCAGAAATTCTCAGTAGTTCAAGTTCATCACTCTGTTTGGCATCTGTCAGGATCTTTTTAGCGTGACTGGGAAGTATAAAGATCCTGCTGCTCTGTTTTGGGCTTTTTCTCAAACGACCTGGAAGGTGAGGAATCCCAACCTGTGGGGTTTTGTCGAACAACACCAACTTTTCAGGATGTTGAAGGTTGGATTAAATGTGTCTTTCCTCGTAAAGGGTGCAACTCCAACCAGGTTGGGATTGTAATGCTTTAAACCGGATCCTCAGTCCTCGCCTTCCCTCAAACCTTTACCACAAATGCAGTTGTCGATACCTGAAAGGGATTTATCTGGTCGTCGTGTGTGACGCTTACACCTGGGGGTTTGCTTCTGCAAGGCACAACCTCATCTCCTTCTTCTTGTCTTTCTGCGACACATTTTTCGATGCGACTCTTTCCCAAATCTTGCACCAGTTTGAAAAAGTTAAATCATGTCTTGTTGGTTACTTTGTTCTCCAACATCATGGTTGGACATCCATCGTTCCTATATGCTTTTCTTTGGTTCTCGGATAGTCCAACATTTGTGGAACTCTCCTTTTTCATCTATTGATGGGACTTTTCATGTGTGAATAAATGCAATTGTTGTTCTCTTTGCTGCTTCATGTCATGGCGTAGCATGAATAGAGGCACTGTTAGTTTGGTTAAAAATAATAATTTAATAAGCATGGGGTTTAAGGGGCATTCCGGGTGAGCAACGTAATCGGCGCTAAAATAAATGTATTAGCACACGGTCGGTATAAGTTGTGTTGCCGTACACATTGGGCCGCTTTGTGCCATGGCTGGAGGCGGGAGATGGATCAGATGGTTTTCATTCATTTGCAAGTCAATGTTCTCTTCCTCTTTCGGCAGAAGAACTCAATTAAATGTTTGGCAAGGAGAGGAGATTGTGTCTGCTGCTTCTATAGCAGTTGAGCAATGCTTGGATTCTAGTAACTCACCGTCGCCTCTGATGACTATTATGTACTAGCTGTATTGCTTAAATGGAAACACACATGTTTCTGTCAGATTGCGGCTCAATTACTTAGTGAATTCTCCCTTTACATTGCAGGTCTTAAGAGCCCCCCCTAGCTCTTCCCTCTGTTTCGACCCACCTCACACCACACCATCAGACATGATCATCAGACTGGGCAGACTGACACCTGGATACTTCCGCCTCCTCCAGGTATGTGCTGCTTCACCACAATGTTGATAACGAATGAAATGTACAAACTGTATTTGAACGTAGTCTCTGTTGTGTCGCTTTATCTTTGCACACTATCACTAATCTCCACATAGCCATCTGTATGAGTAACGTAGGGTTTAAATACTCGCTTTAGAGCTCCACGGGCCTCGTGGTCACTTTGGGCCAATTGTGTTGTTTCTGTTAACAGTCCCATTAAATGTATACTCTGCTTATGGAGGCATTAACACAACACATAATTGTGCACACTGCTCAGACAAGGGGCCCGCTGTCTGTGACCCACAATTTGCTTTCATCACTAGTATAATTAGGGGTGACACTAAAAACGATTTCCCCTACTTTTCTTTTGTTCCTCCCACTGTCACCATAATCTACTCATCGGTAGTGACCCGCCATATGTCGCCACCATTGTGTAAAGTCTTTGTTGGCTCATTGACACTAATTTGGAGGCAAAGGGTGTCTGCTCGTATGGCTTTGCATTGACGCAAAAGCTCAGCAGACCGTAGAAAAGTGACTGGCTCTTACATAAGATTTGACACCCTGGTGCGACTGTACATTTTTCTTTGTTGATGCCGCATAGTTGTTGGAGTATAATACAAAGGACTGCTTTTCTTTGGACTTCTATCATGTCCAGTTTCACATTGTGCTCTACATTAAAATGTCTTGAAAAAAAATAAGTAGATGAGTTTGCTAAACTTCTGCAAAAAGTGTTCCATCCATATAAAAGTTGCCAGAAAATGTTTCCAACAATATCCATATAATGAGTTAAAGATATATATATTTTTTTATGATCAACAAACCTGCCATTTAATCTGAAAACATCACCTCAGCAGTTTGCTAATGGGGTCTGTCTTTATGTATAATATATTTAGATTAATTGGATATCTGTAAGTATGGGCAGCTTACTCTTTATTAATGCTGACCCTTTCTCTCTGCTTAAGGCCAAGGGGTCCTACGGGCAAGAAGAGCTGTGCATGTAGAGACCCCACAGCAGGACCTGATCTAATAGGCAGTCATTCTATACACCGCAATCTGATTGATTTTGGGTGCATGTTTTGCTTCTTGTACTTTATGTTGTGGACAGAACATTGTGTTCCCTATGGCTAAAGTCTCTCCCCCTCCTAAATGTTTAATCACTTTTCCTGCCAAAGGTTGGGTCGCGTGGCAGAGAGCGTTTGAACTCAAGTAGCAGATGTTTTCTTTTTTCTAAGGGAGATGCCTTTTTAGCACAAAATATTTGCTTTTCTACAGGTTTGACCAATCTGGCCTCGACATCTTTGTTGTCAAGAAACCCGTTTTTGAATGGGTCTTTGTTTCCACCGTTGGTTGACCTCTAACCTTTGCCCGGTTTGTTTTCATCTCTGCAGAGGCAAGTTGCCGGTGAGGTGCAGACGCAGCCACAAGACCGTGCCGTCAACCAGATCGCCATGATGCTGGCCATCATGGGCCTGAGTCTGTCCTACTACAGTGCCAAACAGATGACTGAGAAGGTCCACGTCCAGCCTGCGCCCTGAAAACACACGGCTGCTCTGATGATAGAGATGATGGATGAACCAATGAGAAGCGAAGGAGGTGGAGCGAGATGGGGGTGGGAAGACGCCGCAGAGACACAGCGGTGTCTTCCAGGACCACACACTTTTCTTTCTTTGGGGGGGGGGGAGGGGGGTTTGGGGATGGATCGGACTGGTTTATGGACTGGTTTTGGGGGTTGATCAAAACCAGCTGACTGCCGACTGGGTCTGACCGTTAGTTGTTACAAAGGAACATGCTTGCAAGATGCTGTCAATACTGTTCTGAGCTACAAAAAGGGAAAAATACTCTTATAACTGTGAATTCTGCTCAAAGCCTGAACCAAATGGGGTTAAATGATGAACAGTAAGGGAAAGGCTGACTGCAATTGAGATGTACCTTGTAACAAAGTGATGGCAGACCCATGTTTTAAAGGGGATAACAATTAGCCCAACTTTTTTTTGGTTTTTGCTTCATGAGAGAGCCTTGTGAACAGATAGGGATCCGTATTCACAAATTGCCAATATGATATACTTGTGAAATGTGTCAGACATTCAGTGAATAGTTGTGCTAAAGTGCAGAAAAGTTTGAATTGCTACTATAGATCGGTACAGTGTTTTTCAAACTACTCACTAACTATTTTGTAATGGTTTTTGTTTCCTGTGATTTTAAACAGTTTTAACACAAATCAATGAAGTCCTGTTAAAATGATGTGTGACGACCTTAATAAGCACCCTGGTTAAGAACCCTTCCTGCAATATAATTTGCTACATGTTAATGCAAACATTTAACTGAACATTGCATGGGTGTGCAGACTTTTAATCAATGCAAAATGAATAAGTATCCTGTTTTTATGATGACTGTATTACTTTATTTTGTAATGCTTTAATAAAGCTGTGAATATTTTGAGATGTACAGTGGAAAATATTGATTGCTAACTCTGATCAGTAACACACTCTTGTTTCTCTACAAAATGAAGTCTGTCTCTGAAGTTGAGTTTAAACAGGTCCTTGTTTGGCACGGGGGGCCTGCAGCTGTATTTTTTTTTCTTTCTCCGGTTAGCGAACCATCTGCACATGCAAGCCCAACTTTATAGTGAATTTGCAAAAATGTGGTTAAGAGATGGCTTTGTTTGAGTGTCAGAATAGGGGGTTGGTGCAATAAAGGTATTGGAGGAAGGAATGTCAAGGTGTAAGGAGAAAATGCTCAACAACTCAGTTTTTACTTTGTTATGAGCATGTTGTCGTCTTTACTAGAGATTGGATTACCAACGGTAGGCTTTCAGGAAACCATAACGATGGACTGTTAAAGCATGTCGTAAGACTATACAACTGAAGGATGTTCGTAGCGATGAGGGATTATTATTATTTGTATGGTTAGTTTGTAAATGTGCCTTAAAGTGATGTCAGTAGATTGCAAATTAGAGAAGAAATGGGTCTGGGGAATTCGGCCCTCCACATTAGGAGTCAATCCCTC
This sequence comes from Pseudochaenichthys georgianus, assembly GCF_902827115.2. Lineage (NCBI taxonomy): Eukaryota > Metazoa > Chordata > Actinopteri > Perciformes > Channichthyidae > Pseudochaenichthys > Pseudochaenichthys georgianus. The sequence continues at coordinate 34,643,176 of NC_047518.2, forward strand.
ACACAGGTTACATTATTGAGGTTTTAAAGACCTATTTCTTCAGTGACATGGGTATATATCGGTTAATGTAAGACATCGCGCTTTGTTCCCCTGCAACATGGACACGTTTGAGGCGGCTTGGTTTTTGCATTTTTGCATGTCCTGCTTTCTCCTGCAGGGCGTAGAGTTTAGAAAGTGAGCATGCCTGTTCACCGTCTGATGTGATGTCGCGTGACAGGCTGAGACCTCGTTGGGCGCCACGTGCCTCTGCCCATGCCACAAGCGCCTCCCCCTCACCCCCCCACTAGAACAACACTGAGCAAATATCCCACTTTGCCGTTTCAATGATGCTAGGCTCAGGACACAACCCTTAACTCTGGGCACCCATTGGCTAGCCAGTGATGCGTCACCAAAATCGGCCTGATTCTGAGCCACAGAGACAAAGGGACGGGGGGGGATGAGGAGGTTCATTATGAGGGATGGAAGTGGGGGCTTACTTTCCTTTGTTTTATTTAAACATCTAATGAATTCTCTCAACGTGGCATAAAAGTACACTCGGGATAGACGTGGATGTATCAATTAAAACTAAGCAAGGATCTGCAGATGTTTTTTTTTTTAGATGTTTGGGAAGGCCTTAATGAAATGTTTTGTTAAAGAAATTATCAAGGAATGGGTGAAATTTGCAGCTGCAGGTGTAAAACATAACCAGGACTGTGAAGCTCAATCGCAGTTGACCGTCAAATGTAATATTCTCAATCTTTAAGAAGGGATTTTGATAGCAATATGCTGAACTTGTGTTCATGATGAATATATATATATAGCAGTGTGAGTTTGTTGCTTCTGTATAATTGTGTATAATATCTATTGATTTTCGACAGTCTGTAAAATAGAAAAATCCTGTAATTTCATCAGATGCAATTCAGCACTTTAGATATGTTTTTGTTTCAAAAAGTATCATACTGTTTTTGTGGAAGAGGAAGGTTTTGAGCCTTGCAAGGCCAACCTGTGAACATATATATAATGCGTTGCTGCTGCTTTTTGCTCAATAAATATATTCAGATTTTATATTTGCTTTGTGTATTTCTATGAACTTTTGTCTACTATTCAAACATTCTTTATCACCATTTTTCTTAATGCATAAAAAGACAAATTATGTTCCTCGAGCAGTACATAAGGGAAACAGAAAAACAAACAGGAATTTTATTTTAATGCCAGCCGACCGACTCACGTATTGTTTAACCACTCCTGTGGCAATACTGTAAGCAAGGGAGCTAGTGGTTAAACAATACGTGAGTCAGTCGGCTGGTATTAAAATAAAATTCCTGTTTGTTAGCAATACTGTAAGCAAGGGAGCTAGCTATATTGTTGTGTTCACTATATCTCAGATCCAAGACAGCCTCGCAAGCATCTGCATCCAATTTGATCTGCTCCACTCTTTAAAAAAATTGACTTTTGTTTGAAAAGCCTCTCTTATCACTAAAAGCCTACTGGTTTGTGGATTATGATATTGAACTTGTTTTGCAATCAACTCTATGGACCACAGATAGCTGCCATGCCCAAAAAACTAACAATTAAAATGCTACCTTAGCCTGGTTATTGAATACAGACAACATGTAGGTTTATAGGTTTGCTATTGCTGTTAGCGCCCTTATATCTCCGCCCTTTAAACCTCTGGGTGAGTGATAACGGACGCCATGTTCTGTCTTGTAATCTCTCTCTGATTTTTTTTTTTCATCTCCCTATGGCCTCCTTTTCATTAGGATTTACTGAAAAGCGGCTTATCTCTGGCCTCGAAGGGCTGTTTGTTTCTCTATTTATGGGCTCAAAGGTTTTTTTCCCACTGCTTTTATGACCACTTATGGCTGTTGCTAATCGATGTCATATTTTCAGAACAAACAGGAAAGAGTTGCGATTGAATAGATTATTACACTGTGCATTTTAACATAGTGATTAATGTGACAACACTGCATATTGCACCTCAGATATAAAAGAAAATACTTTCAACCAAGTTGTGTTGATCACTTCATCACAAGTTGTAAATATTGTATGGATTTAAATGGCTCTTTCTTAGAGTTTTCATCTCTGGTATAGTTATTTTTCAAGTATTTTAGCTATGCTAGCAGCAGGCTGTCCTACTGGTAATGTTTTTCAGTCAGTCACTTTACAAAAAATAACTTTCCTTTCAGCCTCAGTTGTGTTTAGTACTTATAAATGTTAGAAAGAAAAACAAGATGGTGAAAGATGGCAAATATAATAGCATTAACACTTTAAGCATTCATTAACATTGTAAGCATTCTGACATTAGCATTTAGCTTCACCTGGCTGACAGGCATGGCTGTACACTAAAAGTCTTGTTTAAACCTAAAAACTTGATATTGTTTTTATTTTAAAACCATCATTGACTGTCACACAACCTAAAATGACCATTTGTTCTTCTTTCCCCATGTGACCAGGAAACACATGGAGGGAACCATTTCCAAATCATGTTGCAAAACGTTTCCAAAAAGGAAATCACCGGAGGAGGAAGTAAAACACAACTCTTTGGCATTGACACACAAGTTTGTGTCTGTTATGTCATGACAAAAATATGAGTCAAGAACGACAATGTTGAGTTGAGTATTTTGACTTTACTATTTAGGACAGGGGTGTCAAACACAAGGCCCGGGGGCCAAATCCGGCCCGCGACTTCATTTGATGTGGCCCGCAAGAGCTTGCAAAGAATATAATACGTTCTTATACGGTTACATGCCACTTTACAGACGACATGTCCCACAATGCATCGCGCACTGTGACATGCACACTGAAGAGAGAATGATTTGCCCTGGACTTCTGCTTTCAGACGTAGTTAATTACTAAGTTATTACCCTATCCGATAATAATCCAGTGCAGAGGCAATAATGTAATTATAATACATTATTTTGTATATATTATATATTTATACATGTATATTTATATGGTTACAACCGGCCCTTTGAGTGCAACCATAATGCTAATGTGGCCCGCGATGAATTTGAGTTTGACACCCCTGATTTAGGACATACAGTACACGGCATTCTTCTGTCTTGCTAGTAGCCTAATGGATAAAATTAGCCTAGCAAACACATTTAATAAAAATTGTCTGCTTCCAGTATATAAAAAATAGCCTTTGAAAAACTTTGTCTGCCTTCATTCTAGTCTGGAAATGTGTTGAACGGTTTTGACAGTGTCACTAGTTTCTAATGTAATTCAGCTTAAATAAAGAATTCACAGTCACGTGACAACTTCCAACCCAGTCTCACGGCATTTCGTGTTCACCAACACGTATTTTAATCTATTGATTCGTGTTCACCAACACGATTTGCCCCTTTTTTTCGTGTTGCACAGCACGATTTTAAAAGCAATGTATTTCTACTGGTAACGTGTTTCGTGCCTGCAGGCTGCAGCACGTCTTTAGGCTTGTTTGAGACAAGCAAGACCTGCGCAGACCTGCGCAGTTGCGATCAACGTCTTGCTAGTGCGTTGCATTATGGTTAGTCATTTTGTCCGACTTGCTCTGGAGGCTCGCCCACATGAGACTTTGACATCTCGCGGGACAAAGACGCCTGCAGCCTTGAGAGCGAGGCGAGGCGAGTTGGCGCAGTTGCTCTCCACGAGCTTCGGAAGCGAAATGCTTGATGGGAAACGGCTCGCTGGTATCTCGAGCTGAGCGCTCATTGGTGGTTTTTACCACGTGCTGCTGATGAAACTCTCCAATTGGCTGGCAAAAGTTTGTTGTTGTTTTGTGTCAGTTTTACGTCGCCACATCCATTCCCATTTTTCATCATTGTTCCACAATGTTTATCATCATGAAATTAATATCTATATATTTTATACTATACTGCTTACCGTTTTCATACTTTATATATCTTAGCATATTCATACACACTGTTCATACTGCTCATACTGTCAGCTCTGCGCGCTGCGCGTTCACTTTGAGAGCAGGGAAGGGAGGGGCTGCAGCCAGGGCACGTGTGGGGATGTCTGACAAAATTACAACGCGTATTTGAGGCATTGTTGTATATATTAGAAGCTTTTAATCCAGAATTGATCGATGTTACCATGAGCCACATACAGTACACTGTAATTTTTTTTTTTTAAACTTTAAAAAACGAACTTTCAAAAGGGCACATTGCTGTCCAGAGGGCAAAACGGGCAGGTGCTCAAGCACTACCAAGAGTCTATAGAGGCTTCTCAATACTCAAATTTCCCCTCCTCGACTCCTCGACTCCTCGGTCCTCCGGTAGTGACCCGGAAATGAATTTCAGCGCGCCATTTTGAAGGACGTCTCATTTCTCTAAATGCACACCGAGGACCGAGGATCGAGCGTCGAGGAGGCTCTCTGGAGGAGCTATAACCGAGGATACACTGATGGTTCCTCCACGGCTCCTCCGCGGATGCATTTCCGGGAACGGTGGAGGCGTGACACACGGCCGGACTTATCTCAGCCAATGACAGCTCTGCATGCATCCCCTGGATATTATTTTAGAAACTGCTCTCATCGCAACGCGATGTTTACAGTGAGAACAGCTGTGAGGTCCTGCAGAAAGCAGAGCAGTGTGTAAAATAAATATCACTCAGTATAACAGACCTACTCTCTTTATTTGCTTTAGTTTAGTAGATATATACAAACAAAGAGTCGATATTTTTCTAAGAACATTTAGTGCTTCACATACTAAAATACACAACGGCTGTAGCCTGATTATGCTTTAGGAGCTTAGGTGTGTATGGTACAGTGTGTGTGTGTGTGTGTGTGTGTGTGTGTGTGTGTGTGTGTGTGTGTGTGTGTGTGTGTGTGTGTGTGTGTGTGTGTGTGTGTGTGTGTGTGTGTGGTACAGTGTGTAGGTATGTCCTGTACAGTGTGTAGGTGTGTGTGTGGTACAGTGTGTGCGCAGATGCGGCGGACAGACAGGTCTCAGTTGGTTTGGTGTCCTCTGCTTACTTTTAATACTTGCAAATACAACTTTTGGCCCGTAATTTCAATTCCCCATTTCAGCGACCAGAGAGAGAGGGGGGGGGGGGGGGGATATATCCAGTCTCTGATTGTGTTACGTTATTATGAGAGTGCTCTCATACTTTAAATTGCATATATTTATATAAATATATTTGTGTGTGTGTGTCCGCATCTGTAGCCTGTTATTGTCTCATTATACCGCACTCTCAATGAATTCAAGGTAAATATGTGGGGGAACAAAGTTCAGCTGATCTAACAGAGATTATAAAATATGACAAAACACTCGACAGCTGATGCAGCTGTTGCCACGTAATAATGAACGGACGTCGCTTTAATATGACCGCTCAGAGGAGAGGAGTTCTCATTTCTTTAAACGTCTGCTGCTTCCCCTCCTCTTTCCCCGGTTCCCCTCCTCGGTCCTCCGCTCGCATCTCCTGTGGGCGGGACTAAGTCTCGAGGAGGGGAGTCGAGGAGGGGAAATTTGAGTATTGAGAAGCCTCTTATGTGTGCACGTCTCTGCCACTGTTCATACTGCTCACAGGCTGATATCTAGTGTATTCATTCATACCCCACTGTTTATTCATCATTCAATTCATTCTATATGTTATTCTGTAGATTGTGTACATTACTTTCCACTTCACTGCTTGTTGCACCTGGTTATAAGCTAAACTGCATTTCGTTGTCTCAGTACCTGTAATATGTGCAATAACAATAAAGTTGAATCTAATCTTGAGCAGGAACAAATGTATTTACTTAGTACATATCTGACATTAACGATTAAACACATGTGTGCATTCTTTATAAATGCAAACCGAGTCAAGCCGACTCCGGAGGTGGCGGTATGCACCTTCAAGCTGTTTGCAATCCGCCAAAAAACCGAGAGAAGAAGAAAAAGATGAAGAAGCCGACTCCGAGCTGTCCGACTTCAGGCGAGCTTTTTGAGACCTCCTCCGGCTACTCTCGTCTACTTTCGAGGCGAGCCGCAACGCGTCTCAAACAAGCCTTTTTTCTCCGGTCGGGTCGTGGAAGACCGGAAGCTGTGTGGTTCATAAAAACATGTTCTTACTCAATATCAAGCCACAGTTATTGCTTTTATTTTAAATCGTATATTTTCGGACTTTTGTTGTCGTCTGTGAGGAAAATAAATGGGGCTCAGAGCCTCAGGATACTGAAATCTGTATTTTTAAATATTTTTTTCCTTCTAATTTGTTATTCTTTTCAAAATAACACACTGTTATTTACTCACCAATAACACACAATTATCCTTGCTTTTATTTATTGGTTTAATTCCATAATCTCGGGCTTTTTCGGCGTCCGTCAGGAACTGAATCTCAAAATAAATATAACCGGAAACAGACGTAGGCATTTCGAGCGATTACCCAAGATCCTCAGCTATGGTTTTAAGCTCGCTGATTGGATGTGTTAGCCGCAATGCATGCTGGGATTTGGTGTTTATATTATATGAAATCCGGAAAACATTTAAAAAGTATAAAATAATACTTAATTCCGAGTGCTCTTGTTTTTCTCTTTGAAAGTCATCACATAACGGCATTGTAATACACGGTTCGGCTGCATTACATATTACAGATCTGCCGTAGTTCTTTATTTAGAGAGCCCTGATGAGAAGACCTTTTGAAAAACTGGAAGAAATGGCGCCGAAATTGAATACTTAACGTGGATCATAAATATATCAACAATTAAACAACATCTTCAATTTCTCTTCACACAATACGTCTCCTTGCAGTATCAACACTAATTCGGCTGACTTTTACATTTGATCTAATTCATAGATAGGTTATATTTACACCATAACGGTGCACAGCTGATATAAAAGGACTGTAGTTTTTAAAGATATTACTGATTTTCTTTGAATGTAAGAATGTAAATACTGAGTCTGAAATAGTATAGCAATATGTTGTAAAATGATGTGAAAGCATGCATAAAACTATACATCTTCAGATGTTGTACATACACACTAATAATACAAAGTTATTATGGCTGTGTGCACCTTGTGTGCACCTCCTAGTGGTTAAAGCACGTTATTGAATTATTGTACAGAGTACATACTTTCATAGGGGGAAAGTATAAATATAGAAATATAGAATATAAAAAATCAAGAAGATACTATAAGTGATCTCTACAATAAAACAGTTTAGTGCAGGATGCACAGATATTAATAGGAGGAGGTGCAAAACAGAAAAACGGATTAACCTTTATTTAAACATTAAATATTAAATATTAAGCCTGACAAAGTAATTAACGTCTAATATATTGCTTTCCTGCAATGTTAACTATGTTGAAGCACTTATTTTAACTGATATTATACACATTAATTATACTCTTATGTATGTAGATAGAATAAGAAATGTGCAGAATATGACAGTTTAATGGTGGAGGTACACACATATTGATAGATGTCTTGTAATGCACTGTTGAGGAACCTGTGACCCAAGTTTTTCATTCATTGCATAACTACACCGTAGTTGTGTATGATATGTCAATAAACCTTTGAAAATCTTGAAGGGGATGTGCAAAATAGCCATAATATACAGTCTTTAATTAACTATTAGTAGAGAATAACGAGTAATTAATATACTTTATGACTTGTTTCCATTCATGTCAATTGCAGATACATGTTTAGTCTTCTCAAGCACCAACTATCAAATATCTCCTGATTGTTGGCACTTGACAATCACCTTACCTGAATTTTACTCAGGTGTAACTAAAGTCTGATTTAAGGGTTGTTTATATTTCACATAATTAATCAGAATCTGCAAAGTAACTCAAATAAATGCAGTGGAGTAAAAATACCAGTTTAACCTCTGAATTGTAGTGGAGTAGAATTACAAAGTATCAATGAGCTGTCATGTGGGTATATATTAATGCTATATATTAATGCTGCGCATTATAGACAGCGATTTTCACCCATTTATTAATTATATGTTTTACATTTGATAACACCAATGTGTTTACTAATGGCAACTTCTAATTGTGGGAAAAACGAAAACGTTCAGTAGAGACGTGACGTCCCACAGAACGTAACCCTATCGTCTATTCCTTGACCTCTGAGTGAAACGTCACGGGGTTAAGGGATAGTGGATAGGAGAATTCAAGAGGACTTAGGAGAAGAGACTGCGGTACTTTAGAGAATCCGAATGCACTTTCACTATCCGACGTGTTTATGATGCGCCAGCGGACGTCATTGTGTGCGTCTGCTGCTGTGGGGAAACTATGGAAACCACAGTTTTCTATACAGCGGACTACAACATGGATGTTTAATAAGAACGAGGGACTACTGTAAAGTCATCTAGAGACTCTGCACCGTGCTCTGATGCTGCTGCTTTGCTTTATGAACGTGGACAACAGAGAAACATATTCTTCATGACCAAAGTTGGAATTGAAATAAAAAAGGAAAGTGAAACTTATGCTCGTCACCCACTCCCTCCGGTCCACATTAATACAAATGATCCCAATACGTATGATTGTATGAACTATGAAAAGATCTTAAAATCAATACAAATGTATCTATTATAAACGTTAGTCCTTAACATCTATCACTGTGTATATCACCATTCAGACATCTTTTAAAAGTTGAACAAACCCCACACAGCTCAGTAAAGACTGAAATGTTGACTTTATTTGATCATTTCAGTGAAAACTAACGTTCATATTTCTCTTTTTGATTATAATACTGATGAACGTTCAAAACAAAGCACTTTGGCAACTTACCACCTATGTTTTAAAATGCTTAATAAGCACCGTAACTTTCATGATATCATTTCTCGGTCATAATCGGTTGTTTCCGTGAACGGCCGACTGTTGAGTGACGGCAAATGCTGCGGCTGCAAGGCATTGTGGGGCAGCATTTTCGCTTCTCCTGTCGGTGAGGGAGGTCCAGTGGTTCCTAAGCTAAAGGAGGTTATAAAGGTTTGAAACCTCCTTTCCTATCATTCTCATCATTCTAGAGAATTCGAACGGCACTTATCATGGCTGCCACTGAGGGACTTCCGGGTCATTTCACTCCTTTAGGAAGGTTCCTAAGCTAAATGGACTATTCGACTTCAGCCCTGCTCTGGAGGCTCGCTCACATGAGACTTTGAAATTTCGCGGGACAAAGACGCCCGCAGCCTTGAGAGCGAGGCGAGGCGAGTTGGCGCAGTTGCTCTCCACGAGCTGCGGAAGCGAAATGCTTGATGGGAAACGGCTCGCTGGTATCTCGAGCTGAGCGCTCATTGGTGGTTTTTACCACGTGCTGCTGATGAAACTCTCCAATTGGCTGGCAAAAGTTTGTTGTTGTTTTGTGTCAGTTTTACGTCGCCACATCCATTCCCATTTTCCATCATTGTTCCATAATGTTTATCATCATGAAATTAATATCTATATATTTTATACTATACTGCTTACCGTTTTCATACTTTATATATCTTAGCATATTCATACACACTGTTCATACTGCTCACAGGCTGATATCTAGTGTATTCATACCCCACTGTTTATTCATCATTCAATTCATTCTATATGTTATTCTGTAGATTGTGTGCATTACTTTCCACTTCACTGCTTGTTGCACCTGGTTAGAAGCTAAACTGCATTTCGTTGTCTCAGTACCTGTAATATGTGCAATAACAATAAAGTTTCTCTTTAAGTTAAACCAAATCATTAAAATAAAATCTATTGTAATGTAATGCTTTGGTTTAACCTTATTTATTGAATACATCATTAAAAATGGCAAGATTAAATCAAATTACATCAATGTTGTACACATCATAAAGCTTAAAGTGGCAGCTAAAGAATTAACACAGCAGCAGGTCTGTTCAATTCATGCTCATGAAGCTTCATGTGTGCGGATCTGAAGGGACTGATCATTTGTAGCCTGTCCACCTATCAGTTTTGCAAACATTAAGAGGGAGGAGCATTTCTAATTATGGAACCCAGTCACTGGTGTGGTTCATCATCATGACTGAATTAACAAACCTATATAAAGCAATGGAGATCACCTTTGTCTACAGTGGGTAAAATGGAATTTCCGCCATTGCAAACCCAGCCAGTCAAGCCGACTCCGAGTCCGAGCTGTCCGACTTAAGACGAGCTTTTTGACACCTCCCCTGGCTGCGATCGGCTACTCTCGTCTACTTTCGAGGCGAGCCGCAATGTGTCTCAAACAAGCCTAAAGACGTGCTGCAGCCTGCAGGCACGAAACACGTTACCAGTAGAAATACATTGCTTTTAAAATCGTGCTGTGCAACACGAAAAAAAGGGGCAAATCGTGATGGTGAACACGAATCAATAGATTAAAAATCGTGTTGGTGAACACGAAATGCCGTGAGACTGGGTTGCAACCTCAGCTGTTTTAGGTTTTCTTTTAAAGTTTAATGTTTGTGGCGGTCAAACTATCCCACTGTACTGTACATGAGTCAAAACCAGCTCAGTATTTTCTACAATATTGCACCCTTTTTGAAGTCACTCGGTCAGTTCAGTCCCCTCTTTTTGTTAATGAAAGCCTGAGAATGTTGTTTCAACACCCCACATGGTTTTCATGGGCACATTGTTTGCTCAGCCGCTGTATGAGAGGAGCAGGGACAGTGAGCTGCTGATTTCCTGTCTGTGTTGTCGGGGAATGTTTGCAAGAATACCAGCGGTTGTGGGAGACAGAGCTGGGAATAGATGGTGGTTTGGAAATTATAGACTTATAAGTTGCAAACATTTTAATTCTGAATAGGCTTATCCTTCTTTGTCTCTGAGAGCTTTTTCTGTCCAGAATAGATTAAGATCATGTTCTGAAATGGTCTCCACAGACATAATAGTCACATGAAAAGTGTTTTAAAAGATTTTCAGTCATAAATATCCACACCTAGGGCAAAACAAGAACTTACTTAAACATCTTTAATCTTGCAAACGTTGAAGTAACACCTTGCACTAGCTTCTGTAAGTTGTCTTTTCAATCACTGATACTTAATTACAGGAGTTATATATTTGTGTTGCATGGGATACCTATCGAAAGATGTAAAAAACATTCAAAAAAGTGTCTGTTTCAAAGCTTCATGATAGGAGCTGCTCGGTGCAGCAACAGTGTTCCACATTTAGCCAACTTTGCCACATGGCCGCAGTTATGGTGTTATTGTCTTGCTCAATGGCAGACGGACAGCATCAATATGTATATATGTATATAAGATAAACATATATATATATATATATATATATATATATAGTATCTAAGCTTTGTTTTACTTTATGCAATCTTTGATACAATATGTTTGGTGCTCAAGACTCCATGCAGTTTTTCACACATTGCTGGGCTTGTTAATGCTGAGTCAGAAAAAGACAGATTTAGGCCCTTCATTGCATGCCTTGCTCCTGGTAATGTATATGTCAGCATGTTGGCCTGTTGCATCTTTACAGGCTTTTATATATACTGTATGTGCAGTGCTGCCCCCCCCCTACAGGCAGATCACACAGACTGCGTGGGGCCTCACCTCGCGGAGGAGGCCTCATTTTGCGGAGGGAGCCTCATCTGAGGCGCAAATGCAGCGCACCTAGAGTGTAAGCGCGCCACAGTTTTGCCGCTGCGAGGCTCCACTTGTGCCCCCCCCCCCCCGACACAGAGGGCCTCATCATATAACTTTCCGTGGGGCCACAAGTTGTGTATGTGTTTGGGTGCTATTTTTTTAATTAATGTTTATTGTACATTTAAAAACACTTTTTAACTTGGCATGCATCAACAAACGTCTTGTTTGCTGTTTGCACATGTTCCCCGTGTCCAAACAAAATGGTCACTGCTCTGTTTACTAAATCTATCTTTAACCCTTCCCCATTTATTTTTCTGTCATTGCAGTATCTATAACACACCTGACACCCAGTGAAGTTCCACTTACACTAGTGGCTGTTGGAGAACTTCACACCTATGATTGCTATTGAGAGAAAGCAGGGTTGAATGATAGCTTTGACTTTCTAATCCAGTCATCTCATTCTTGTCATGCTGAATCCATTCACTTAATACTCCTCTGGCAGAAGAACCTTGACTTTTTCAATGATCAGGTCACCGCAGTTTAATTTAGGAGGGAACATTAGAAGACAGGTGTGAGTTGACATATGAGGACTGTTGGGTGTTGTTGACAAATTGACGCAGACGCATAGAACAGGCAGATTACATTTAACAGGTTTATTGCAGGAGTTACAGAAGCAGGAGATGCCAAGGCTAGTGAATGCTTGGAGACAGGTAGGAAAGAAAGTGGGGAATGGAGAGTTTGCAAGCAGGCAGGCAAGCACATATGATCCGACATACACATGGTACCACAAATATTAGACGAAGTGCACAAGTAGAATCCGCTAGTAGAAACCTGAGCGTAACATCCACTGAGGCCAAAGCAATTATCTGACGAAGAGTAAAGCTGGGGTCGATCTGCTGTTGGTTAATGAGCTGATTGCAGCCATGAGGTGAGGGGGGGGGGGTGATTAGCTGATGGAAAACAGGTGTGTGTTGGTAGGTTGGGTGCAGGTTAACGAGACTCACACATGTACACAGTGAGATAAACAGGCGAAGACACTAGTGATGATGGCATTAAGCTTTATGAATCTTTCCAACCAATTGGCTTGCAAAAGGGTTCTTTTCTCAAGGCTTCATTTGCACACAAAAGTGGTCAAAGAGTGTAAAACAAGGAAGATATGACCACTCAACAATGTGATACGAGATATACGGGACCCCTGATGAGTAAAGGCGTTGAGGTTAACTGTAATATGTACAATATACATGAAATCCTTTTTCCATGTAATACTCCACTTAAGACTTAATGATACAAGAGGATGGGGGAATATAGGGTATAGGGTTTGTAGCCTTTATTTAACCAGGTGAAGCCCCTTGAGATCAAAAGATCTCTTTTTCAAGGGTGACCTTTAGGACATTAGTTACACATGTAACATAAAAACAACAGAACAACAATAAGGATGACATACAACATAATGTACAGGGTACAGTTTACAAAACTCTATTTACAGTGACAGGTACCATGAGTATCAAACAGAATGTCACCCAGCCGAGTTTTAAAATGATGCAGGGGAACCAAAGTGCTCAGTTTTAAACAGGTTTGCAGACTGTTCCAATTTAGTGGAGCTGCACAACTAAAAGCTTTCTTCCCTAAGACAGTCTTAGCACTTGGCACATTTAATAAAACAACATCATGAGATCTCAGGCAATATGTACTTTCAATTCGTCGAGAGATCAGAGAGCAGATATAAAAAGGTAGTTTACCCAACATGGCTTTGAACATGTACCAATGACTGAGCCTCCGTACAGTTAGTGAAGGCAGACCTGCCTTGGCATACAGGGTGCAGTGATGAGTAAGTGATTTACAGTTAGTAATAAATCTCAGAGCACTGTGATACGCAGCATCTAACTTTTCCAGGCAATTGGCAGGTGCATTCATATATATCAAATCACCATAGTCCAGCACAGGTAAAAAGGTCACAGTGACTAGCATTTTCCTGGCTTCAAATGAGAAACAGGACTTGTTCCTGTAGAAGAAACCTAGCCTAACCCTCAGCTTTTTAAGCAGATTAGTGACCTGAAGTTTAAAAGTAAGACAATCATCAAGCCAGATACCAAGGTATTTGTAACAGGCAACAACTTTTGTTCCTTGCGTAGTTACAATATCAAAAACAGCAGCACTTCCATGCAGTTGTGAAAGGGACTCAGTTACTTGTGGTGCATCATATGATTGCTGATGGCAAAACTCTGTGTAAAATGCAGTTGGAATCACCAAACACAAGTTTAGCCACCAATTGTAAACTTTTTTCTCTACCATAATGTCTCCGCGTTGGTTTAAAGGAATGGTATGCTCATGACACTCATTTTTAAATAATTATCATCCGATAAAACAGACCAGTCTCTGCCAGTCTTTTTTTTTTTTTTTAATCCGATGACATTATCAGTGATTTTAAACTGATTATATACCGAAATAACATCAACACTGTGGGCGCCGCCATTTTCCGGACGTGACGTAAACCATGCGTTTGGTTTTCGAAGACACGTTGATCTCCATGTTATTTACTGTAGTTTCTCTCTTCAAATATGCCTCACTGTATCGCGAAATATTGCCACAATTCTGATAGGAACAATCCACGGAATGCTCGGTTCCATTCCATCCAGTACATTCGGAGGCAGTGGCTAGCGAAATGTGGCCGGCCCGAACCGAAAGATTCACAGGCTCATGTATGCAGCGAACATTTCAAATTTCCGGACGACTACTCTGAGAGTATGATAAAACATAACATGGGATTTATGGAACAACCATTACTTAATGGAGATGCAGTACCATCGGTCTTTCTGGTGTCATCACCGACCAGGACACCAGTTCGGCCAGTTGAGAAATCGCCCTCTGCAAGTGTGAAGCGACGGAGGAGCAGAAGTAGTGCTCGGAGTAAGAATAAGGTATGTTATAGCGCATTTCCATTGCAGCGGCTAGCCCCGTTTTAACGTCCTTTAGCGTCCAGGCCAGGACCGTTTTTGGTGGCCTTTCCATATAGCGTAGTACCGGCTAGTGTGTATTTCCCCCAGTTTTTTCCGGCCCCATAAAATCGTGATTCTATGGCCAGGGACAGTATCTTATATCATCTTCCTATTATACACACATGCATTTCCAAACATTTGGACTACCTATGTTGCAAATGTATTATCTTTTCAATTTACACACGGCATCTATTGCACGTCTGTCCGTCCTGGGAGAGGGATCCCTCCTCTGTTGCTCTCCCTGAGGTTTCTCCCATGTTCCCTTTAAACTGTGGGTTTTCTCCGGAAGTTTTTCCTTGTACGATGTGAGGGTCTTAAGACAGAGGGTGTCGTAGTGTCATACTGATATGTATGACTGAATTCCCCCATCCAATCTCTTCACATTGGTCAAAACTTGTTCCTCTGCTGACGAGTCCGAACTCAAATACTCCGCTATGTTTCCGTGTGTTGACAAAGTGAACGCATGGATGACGTCACGACCATCACGTGACTACTGAAAATGGCAAAAATGGCGGCGGCCAGACGGAATATACAGGTTTTGATAAAAAAGAGTTATAAAATCATTATTTACCGGGGAATATCGCAGGTTTCTTCAGGGTATGATTTAAACATAATGTTTCACTAAATACTGAAGTTTGGAATAATTATCTAATGAGTGGACCATTCCTTTAAAGAACAATCTGTTAATTGCAGACAAATTAGTTGTGTGTGCTCCATTGCATAAATATTTCATGCTATAGAGCATATGCGCTATACGTCACAGACACACATGGTTACACGCTACCTTCAGTCGGGCTGATTGGAAAAAGGGCCAAAAAAAAGTCCTAATCATGGCTGATGATAACAGGGGGAAACTACAAAAAACAAATGATTGTCTGCCTAAATTAAAGGCAGTTGTACTCAACAGTATCCCTACCAGTATCGAGAACCGGTACTAAGTCACCGGTAGCCGATTGGACGGTATCGGTATACCGTTAAGCCGCTGGACAAACGGTGCTGCTATCGGTATATGAATTACGCTACTTCCTTAGTTAAAACAATTCTGGTTGGTTGGGAACCCTCATCCCTTGTGACGTATTCTGTTTGAGTACCACTCTGATTGGCCACTGTGAATGCCACTCGTCATCTCTCCTAACAGCGCTCTTATTATTGTGAGACTCCCGGGGGCAGACGCAATATCTTGCAAGAAACAGCGTCTCGAGGCTTCTTAACATTTAACAACCTATTAATGATGCATAGGCTACCCACTTAACAGGAATAAACTCAGCTAACAGACGATATTAACCATTTTACCTACACGGAACAGAAGTCCAACACCAAGAGTCTAAAATCAACACTTAGCGAAACGGGCTAAGGGGGCTAACGGCTACTTTAGCACATAACTGGCAACAGCGATATTTTCTACGTCATGTTATCTGCACAGACGACATATCAAGGCAAGGCAAGTTTATTTATATAGCACCTTTCAACACAAGGCAATTCAAGGTGCTTTACAAAAATGAAAGACATTCAGACAATGTCAGGATTCTCATGTTATGTCACGGTTGTAGTTTTGGGTGTTTTCCTCTTGGTATATTGTCTGGTCCTTTTCCCTGTGTTTTTCCTCCTGTCGTTAGTTTCCCTGGTGTGTCTAATTGTCTGATTGTGTTCACCTGTTGCCCTTGTGTTTCTCCTCCCCTGCCCGGCTGTTTTTCATCTTGTGATTACCCCTCCCTGTATTTAGTCTTGTCTCTTCCAGTGTTCAGTGTTGGTTCGTCTTTTGTTTGTGACTGAGTTCACCGGTGAGTGTTCTGTTTTGTCCAAGTTATTATTTTATCCTTCAAATAAAGGCAATATCAGTGTAATCTGCATTTGGGTCCTGCTTGCTTCACCCACCGTAACAGTACGAACCAACCAAGAATGGACCCAGCAGACAGTTTGTACGAGGTGAAGTACAATTTAACATGCTTGAGGAATGACTTTAGATATGCCTCCAGTAGTGAAGAGAGGCAATCAGTTATATCTGTGGTACGCCAGGAGGTAACCTCAATGCCCTGGTTGAGGGAGTTGCTACCCGAGTGGGTGGAGGACTTTTTGGGCAGCTTTGAGGTCAAACCTGTTTCCCGGCCTGCTAGCCCCAGGCATACTAGCTACCTGCCTCCCAATTCCCAACCTGGCACCATACGCCTCGGTGGGTTCCGTCTGGAGTCAACCCGTGCTTCTGCCCCAGTTCCTGCTCCTGTCCAGGAGTTGTTCTCTGGAACTCGTCTGGCTTTTGGAGGTCCATGGAGCCTTCAAGCGGCTTCTAAGAGAAGGAGTCGCAAGTCCAGGCTAGCAGCCCGAGCCCCAAGAGCCATGATTCCGGTCCCAGTGGCCATGGTTCCGGCCCCAGCAGCCATGGTTCCGTGCTCCAGTACCATCCCACACAGCCATGGTTCCGTGTTCCGATTCCGTGCCCAGCAGCCATGGTTCCGGCTACAGAACCGGCCCACGCAGCCATGGTCCCAGCCCCTGTCCTGGCCCCAGCAACCATGGTTCCGGCTCCAGTACCGGGCCCAGCAGCCATGGTTCCAGCCCCAGTTCCAGCCCCAGCAGGCATGGTTCCGGCTTCAGTACCGGCCCCAGTAGCCATGGTCCCGACTACAGTTTCGGCTCCAGGACTGGCTTACCGGCCGACGCCAGCTTCCTGAGTCCTGTCGGCGTACCGGCCGACTCCAGCACCTCGTCTCCTGTTGGCTCTCCAGGCGACGCCAGCTCCCCGTGTCCTGTCGGCATACCGACCGACACAAGTTCCCTCTCAAGTCCCCTCTCAGGTCCCCTCTCGAGTCTCTTCTCGAGTCCCCTCTCAAATTCCCTCTCAGGTCCCCTCTCGAGTCTCTTCTCGAGTCTCCTCTCAAGTCCCCTCTCCAGTTCCCTCTCAAGTCCCCGCTCGAGTTCCCTCTCAAGTCTCCTCTCGAGTCCCCTCTCAGGTCCCCTCTTGAGTCTCTTCTCGAGTCCCCTCTCAAGTCCCCTCTCGGGTCCCCTCTCGAGTCTCCTCTCGAGTTCCCTCTCAAGCCTCCTTTCAAGTCACCTCTCGAGTCCCCTCTCAAGTCACCTCTCGAGTCCCCACTCAAGCCTCCTTTCAAGTCACTTCTCGAGTTCCCTCTCAAGTCACTTCTCGAGTTCCCTCTCAAGTCACCTCTCGAGTTCCCTCTCGAGTCCCCTCTCAAGTCACCCCTCCAGCTCCCTCTCAAGTCACCTCTCGAGTTCCTTCTCAAGTCTCTTTTCGAGTTCCCTCTCAAGTCTCTTTTCGAGTCACCTCTCGAGTTCCATCTCAAGTCCCTACTCGAGTCCCTACTCAAGTCCCTACTCAAGTGCCGCTGGAGGTTCCGCTGGGGGTCCTGCCAACTCCATGTCCTGTCCCGTTGGGGGTCCCGCCGTCTGCTGGCCTGCCGCCGACTGCTCTTCTGCCGGGGGTCCTGCCAACCCTGTGTCCTGTGCCGTTGGAGGCCCCGCCGTCTACTCTTCTGCCGGGGGTCCTGCCAACCCTATGTCCTGTGCCGTTGGAGGTTCCGCCGACTACTCTTCAATCCAATCCAATCCACTTTATTTATATAGCACAGTTTAAAAACAGAGGGTTTGCCAAAGTGCTTTACAATGAACATAACATTATAATAAAATATAATATTACACGAATAGATACACACATACCTTCAATTTCACTGCTACGCCGATGACATCCAACTTTATATCTCAACAAAAACCATCACCCCCACAACACACTCCACTCTCACCAACTGTCTCAGAAATAAAAGCATGGATGCAAACAAACTATCTCCAACTGAACAGTGCCAAATCAGACAATATCATCATCATCGGCCCCCCATCCCGTATCAAAGACATCCAGAATTTCAACTTCACCATTGACAGTCCTCCTCATTACTCACAAAGCCCTCAACAATCAGGCACCCTCCTACCTCACAGACCTGCTGCACCACCACGCCCCTTCCCGCTGCCTCCGCTCATCAGAAGCCAACCTCCTATCCATCCCCACCCACATCAATCACCGGACCTGGGGGGACAGAGCCTTCTCCGTCGCTGCCCCCTCCCTCTGGAACTCACTCAACCCATCAGAAACTGCACTGACCTCACCACCTTCAAAAAACTCACAAAAACTCACCTCTTCAATCTGGCTTTTAATGTGTGATTGTTTTTGTATTATTTGACTTTAACTTTAACTATATATTTATTTGTTGTTCCTTCCTTTTCTTTTCCCTTCACTATATCTGTAAAGCGTCTTTGAGCACCTGTAAAAGCGCTAACAAATTAAATCTATTATTATTATTATTATTATTATTATAAGAATAAATACAAGGCACATAAAGGCTATGGACAGACAGTAAAAGCATACAAATAGGTATGATATAGCTCAGACTGACTGGTAAGCGAGGGAAAAGAGGTGGGTTTTTAGGCGGGACTTAAAAGCTTCAAGAGTGGGCGACAATTTAACATGAGGGGGCAGGTCGTTCCAGAGCCTGGGGGCTACCGATGAGAACGCTCGGTCTCCCCTGGTCTTTTTCTTTGTTTTTGGGACTACAAGCAGCAGCTGATCAGCCGACCTCAAAGCCCTTGAGGGGGTGTACACCTGTAAGAGGTCGGAGATGTACTCTGGGGCCAGCCCATTAAGAGATTTAAAAACAAACAATCAAATCTTAAAATGGACTCTAAAATGGACAGGAAGCCAGTGGAGCGAAGCCAGAACTGGTGTGATGTGGTCAAAGTTGCGGGGTAAGCAGCCGCGCCGCAGCGTTTTGTACAAGCTGCAGGCGGGCCAGCAAAGTCTTATTTAGGCCGGCATAAAGTGCATTACAATAATCTAAACGAGTTGAAACAAAGGCATGAATTACACGCTCAAAGTTTAAAAAGGATAAAACCGGTTTGATTTTGGACAGGAGCCTCAAGTGATAAAAACTGGATTTAACCACAGAGTTTATCTGTTTATCTAATTTAAAAGCACTGTCGATTTTGACACCCAGATTTGTGACCATGGGTTTTGCATACTGTTGCAGGGAACCCAGGTCAATGGAAGGGACATCACCATTTGGTCCAAACACAATTACCTCCGTTTTGCTCTCATTTATATTTAAAAAGTTTAGCGCCATCCAGGCCTTTATGTCATTAAGACAGTCAACCAGGGGCATCAGAGAGCTAGTGTTTTTTCTTAGGGGTAGATATAATTGGGAGTCGTCCGCATAAAGGTGGTAGGAGACGCCATATTTTCTAAAAATCAGTCCAAGGGGGAGAAGGTATAAGGAAAATAAAATAGGCCCCAAAATAGAACCTTGGGGAACTCCACAGGATAAGGGGGCAGAAGAGGATGTAAAGTCACCAAGCGTAACAGAGAAAGATCTCTTGGACAGATAGGACCTGAACCACTCTAAGGCAGCGCCCCTGATACCCACACAGTGCTCTAGACGAGAGATAAGGATGGAGTGGTCAATCGTATCAAAAGCAGCTGTGAGGTCTAAGAGCATAAGGATGGCAGAGTCACCAGAGTCTGTAGTGACCAGGAGGTCATTGAACACTCTTAGAAGGGCAGACTCAGTACTGTGAAGCGCTTTAAAACCGGATTGAAAAATATCGAAAATATTGTGTGCATGTATAAAAGACTGCAGCTGTAAGAGTACGGTTTTCTCCAATATCTTTGAAATAAAAGGAAGCTTCGAGATGGGTCTGTAATTAGAGAGGACAGAAGTGTCCAGATTAGTTTTCTTTATCAGGGGTGCCACAACCGCTTGTTTGAAATAAACTGGCACAGAACCGGACTCTAGGCTGCTATTTATAATGTTATGGACATTAGGTCCAATAGTGTCCCATACCTCTTTAAAAAGTCGAGGAGGGACTGGGTCTGTGCGACAAGATGAGGGTTTAAATTTAGCAACAATGTCACTGAGAGACGACAACGACACAGGTCCAAACTGCTGGAAGACAGCAGTGCATGCAGCATGCATTACTCTTCTGCCGGGGGTCCTGCCAACCCTATGTCCTGTGCCGTTGGAGGTTCCGCTGGGAGTCCTGCCAACTCTATGTCCTGTCCCGTTGGGGGTCCCGCCAACTACTCTTCTGCCGGGGGTCCTGCCAACCCTATGTCCTGTGCCGTTGGAGGTCCCGCCGACTACTCTCCTGCCGGGGGTCCTGCCAACCCTGTGTCCTGTCCCGTTGGGGGTCCCGCCGACTACTCTTCTGCCGGGGGTCCTGCCAACCCTATGTCCTGTGCCGCTGGAGGTCCCGCAGACTACTCTCCTGCCGGAGGTCCTGCCAACCCTGTGTCCTGTTCCGTTGGGGGTCCCGCCGACGACTCTTCTGCCGGGGGTCCTGCCAAAGCTATGTCCTGTGCCGTTGGAGGTTCCGCTGGGGTTCCTGCCAACTCCATGTCCTGTCCCGTTAGAGGACCCGCTGAGAGTCCTGCCAATCCCATGTCTTGTTCCGTTGGAGGTCCCGCCGTCACCTGTCTCGCCGGGGGTCCTGCCAACTCCTGGTCCTCTTCCATGGGGGATCCTGCCGAAGCCTGTCCCACCGGCTCCGGTTCCTGTCTGGCCGACACTGGGTCCTGCCCGGCCTCCGGAGCTGTCTGGTCTTCGCCCTCGAGCCAGGCCCCCTGAGAGCCACGGTCTTCGCCCTCGAGCCCGGCCCCCTGAGAGCCACGGTCTTCGCCCTCGAGCCCGGCCCCCTGAGAGCCGCGGTCTTCGCCCTCGAGCCCGGCCCCCTGACGGCCGCGGTCCTCGCCCTCGGGCCCAGCCCCCTGACTCTTCCTGCCGCTGCCTTCGCCCTCATGCTCGGCCCCCTGTGGCCTTCGCCCCTCCATGGTCACTGCCCGAGTTCCCCACCATTGACTCTGCCTTGCCCCTGGGCCGTCCGCCCGAGTTCCTCACCTTGGACTCTGCCCTGGTTAATCCAATTTCTCTGTGTAACTTTAAAATGATTACTGATAATCCATCATGACAATTATAAATAATAAACGGATTATAATGGTTAGCCGACAGGAGCTTCCGGTTTAGGAGGTGCGCACGCAGCGTCTCATTTTAACTGAATAATGGTCATGTTTACATGGATTTATGAACTGCCCCTAATTACCGCCCGCCAACCAGAGACACACTGTTAAACACACTCATACCTGCTTGGTATGGCATTGAAAAAGTTACATTAAATAATAAATAAAAATAAATTACAATAAAATGACTGTTGCTTAATCTTCACATCTTGTAATCATGTCTATAATTTTGAGCACCAAATTATTTAAATGTATCGAACCGGTATTGATAAGCAGTTTCGGTATCGATACAATCCTAACGATACCCATCTCTACTCAACAGTGATTCCCAAAACTGACCAAATAACCAGTGGTCCATACACACTGGCATATGGCCATAATTCAGAACTGTCTTGTAGCTGCTCTGTGCAAGATTTTGTGGGCTGAAAGTCATATTCTGCTTTTATCAAAATCAAAACCACACCTAGGTATGTTTTAAGTGCAAGTCCACTGACATTTACAAGCTGAATAATGAGCCATGCGTATGAGTTAAAACTTTTCTCTGTCAGCTTGTATTTGTGTTTTTTCTTATTGGGTGTGACATTTAAATTCCTGATGAGCAAAACAGTGCTGTCGGGGAAGTGCCGCAAGCATTGCAGTAAAAACTAGCTGGTAACCGCCTCACAGCCGGTTTGAACAGGTTCAATCCTGATAGGAATTTTTTTACAGAGGAGCACAAAACCACATTTACCGTTTAAAGAAGGAGTTGGGATTTTATGGATATTTAACTGCTGGAATCAAGCTCCTTGACTGTTTCCTCAGTGTGACTGTAAACAGGCACACATGCAACCACACAAAAGCATAACAAATATGAATGCGAAGTTGTTGTTTGTCCGTTTACCTGTAGACTTATGTGACCCCTGATTCTCCTCACATTGACAACACACATGTTCTGCTCTCGGCTATTACTTAATAGTCCAGGAATTAATAACACTCCTATTCTTACTATTATTCACAGTCAACAGCCCAACCAGTAGCTATTATGAGGATTTACTTTGGCGACGTGGCGCTAAAAGTTAATGTTAGCAATAGCATGCTAACATGTTCACAGTGAGAACTAACATGCTCATATTCAACAGCTAGCTATATGTTTACCACATTTCACCATCTTAGTTTAGCATGTTAGCTGTCATCATTTGCTTAAAGGTCACCTATTATGCAAAATCCACTTTTGCATGTCTTTTATACATACAAATGTGTCCCCTCTGTGTAAAGAGATTCTGAAAGTCTCAGGAAGAAAGATTCGCTCTTTGTCACTTTTTGTCCTGATCCAGTTATATAAAAATGAGTCTGAAAATGAGCCGATCAGATTCTGGCCACTTTATGTCATAACGATTTTTTGGCTTCTGTAACAATTAGCCAATAACCAACCAAGGTAACCCCCCACCTTATCACCTGAATCTCCTAGAGCATCATTGTGTTATTTTTAACCAAATATCTCTCAGATATTTTCATCTAAACTAAAGTAACAGACAGAGAATCAGCATTTTTGGAACAGGGCTGAAACAGACGGGTGTATGGCATGATACGATGAACTGTTTGGTATTTCGAGCCAAACACTTCAGAGACATGTTCTGTATATATCTGAGACCTATAATATATTGATGAAAAACAGTATAATAGGAGACCTTTAAATGGACAGTTCAACCCAAAATGTAGCAGTGCTATTAATCAGCTGAATAGGAGATCTCGTCCATAGGGATGTCTATCTTCTCTTGAATTTAGTGGAACAAGATGGCACTCAACAGTTTTGCGTAAGCTGATTCAAACTGGACAGTGAACTCATCCATCATTTCCTCGCTGATAAAGGGCTGATTCAATCATTTGTTTGAGACTCCGGTGTTTCAGTCAGTCACTGCAATGCTTCACTGTTTTCTTAAGGACCTAGCCATTGCCCTGGACTATGTTGGAAACATAACATATGTGTGAGGAGAAGTTTTGTTGGAACCTACATGTGTGTGTGTTCAAAGACAACACAGAGGTCAAGACTTAAAGGAATGGTCCACTCATTAGATAATTAATCAAAACTTCAGTATTTAGTGAAACGTTATGTTTAAACCATACCCTGAAGAAATCAGCGATATTCCCCGGTAAATAATGATTTTATAGCTCTTTTTTATCAAGACCTGTATATTCCGTCTGGCCGCCGCCATGTTTGCCATTTTCAGTAGTCACGTGATGGTCGTGACGTCATCCATGCGTTCACTTTGTCAACACACGGAAACATGGTGGAGTATTTCAGTTCGGACTCGTCAGCAGAGGAACAAGTTTTGACCAATGTGAAGAGATTGGATGGGGGAATTCAGCCATACATATCAGTATGACACTACGACACCCTCTGTCTTAAGACCCTCACATCGTACAAGGAAAAACTTCCGAAGAAAACCCACAGTTTAAAGGGAACATGGGAGAAACCTCAGGGAGAGCAACAGAGGAGGGATCCCTCTCCCAGGACGGACAGACGTGCAATAGATGCCGTGTATAAATTGAAAAGATAATACATTTGCAACATAGGTAGTCCAAATGTTTGAAAATGCATGTGTGTATAATGGGAAGATGATATAAGATACTATATGTATGCATGTAGTACCACCCTTGCTAGCGATTCCCTCTCTAGTTTAGCATACTCAGCTTCGTTGTCCCTGGCCATAGAATCACGATTTTATGGGGCCGGAAAAACTGGGGGGAAATACACACTAGCCGGTACTACGCTATATGGAAAGGCCACCAAAAACTGTCCTGGCCTGGACGTTAAAACGGGGCTAGCCGCTGCAATGGAAATGCGCTATAACATACCTTATTCTTACTCCGAGCACTACTTCTGCTCCTCCGTCGCTTCACACTTGCAGAGGGCGATTTCTCTACTGGCCGAACTGGTGTCCTGGTCGGTGATGACACCAGAAAGACCGATGGTACTGCATCTCCATTGAGTAATGGTTGTTCTTTAAATCCCATGTTATGTTTGATCATACTCTCAGAGTAGTCGTCCGGAAATGTGAAATGTTCGCTGCATACATGAGCCTGTAAATCTCTCGGTTCGGGCCGGCCACATTTCGCTAGCCACTGCCTTCGAATGTACTTCTTATGCTTACCTTTTGGCAACAGATGGAACCGAGCATTCCGTGGATTGTTCCTATCCGAATTATGGCAATATTTCGCGATACAGTGAGGCATATTTGAAGAGAGAAACTACAGTAAATAACATGGAGATCAACGTGTCTTCGAAAACCAAACGCATGGATTACGTCACGTCCGGGAAATGGCGGCGCCCACAGTGTTGATGTTATTTCGGTATATAATCAGTTTAAAATCACTGATAATGTCATCGGATTAAAAAAAAAAAAGAAAGACTGGCAGAGACTGGTCTGTTTTATCGGATGATAATTTTTTTAAAATGAGTGTCATGAGCATACCATTCCTTTAAGGGACTCTGTGACCTGCAGCTCACCAGAAAGAGTCGGGTGCTGCTGAAAGACAGATTTGTTAATCTAGTGCTTATTTTAAGAGTGTAGCAATTCATTAAATGTCAGCTTGGTATTTAATGTTTAGTTTTTGTCATGAATATTATCAAAATAATTCGAACATTTAAAATTAGCTGTATTTCCCTTTAAACAGTCATGTTGTCATAGTGCTCTTTGGTAAGTCATACAAAAGACATACTTGTTGAGTTCTTGAGTGAAAAACTGAATCTGAATCCAAGATGGGGATGGAAACATAACAGTAAAATCCTTCTTACTGAGGCAGGAGGGGCCTTGAGCTGGCATTTCATTATGCCTTACGCAACAGCTGGCACAATAAAGAGCGACAGTGCCGATATTCTCATGTCTTCGGGGCATTATAAAAACATGAGAAGAACCTGGAGGTATGTGCGATGTGTTTATGCAACATGCACGACCTTGCATGACTTAACAGCCTGCTTTTAAACATGCATGTGTGAACAAACAAAACAATAGTCATGTGTCCATTCCATCTCTGGTGACATTATTAAGAAGTTTTTTGCAACAAAATTAAGTTGATTTACACAATGAGTCAACGTGTTAACACAAATCTGCAAATGATGTCGGATGAATTAAACATCTCAGTGTAGATGAGAAATGTGTTAGAAGTTGTTTGGTGATTTACTGACTGATTTTGTATACCTTTTTTTGAGTTGCACTTTTCTTTGTTGTTTGAAATGGATGTAGATCAGGGGTGGGGAACCTTTTTCCTCTCAAGGGCCATTTCAATTTTTACAATATCCTCAGAGGGCCGTACAAGTTATTGACCTCTGCTTAAAAAAACTAAAATCACAGCCCATTCATTTCATTCTGTGCAAAGAAAAAGCAACCTCTTAATCCAGATATCTCACCATGACTCGCGTATGCATGCACGTGCACGGTGTGGCGTGACCACCAAAACAGAAAGATATGGACACAAGATGTGTGCAAATGTATTTAGTTTCCTATCCATGTGAACATGATTTAAGTGGGGGGGGGGGGGGGGGATTTTTTTTTAAATGTTGAAGTTAAAAGCATCAATCTGGTGCACTTTGAGAGCAACATTAGGAGATCTATGGACACATCTCTCAACACCCAAACACAACTGTAAGCAGATTTTCTTTTAATGTATGGATATTTGACAAATCACTCCCCTTTCAAACTGTATTCTTCTTTATAACTGTCATATAGTATTTTATACCTGTTTACTTTATTCTCTTTTTTTTAAATATTCTTCTTATATTCGTTAGCATAGCTAGCTAACCAGATGCTAATGATAACAACACAGTTATTGACTGTCTGATCAGTATGACAGATGAGCAGATCGCCACTGGGCTTTCAACTAAAGACACAGACACGCAGAAACTGCGGCATGTGTATGGACTTATCGGTACTGCAATTTCTGAAGTGCTGGAGTGGCGTTCTGGTGCTCTCCGTCAGAACTGCACCCCTGTCAGTCGAGACCATAGACTGTATATATAAAGACATATACCACGCGATGACACGTTGGCTCGTGTTGTGTTCAAGGACCCTGACCTTGGCCAGGAAAAACAGGCACTCGCTTGTTTAATTATTTTGCGGTCTAGATTTCTTTCATTTTTTTATTTTTTGCGTGTGTTTATAAATTACCTCGAGGGCCGTACCAAATTGTCTCGCGGGCCGTATATGGCCCGGAGGCCGGAGGTTCCCCACCCCTGATGTAGATCATCACCCCATCTGCCTGCCATGAGCTAAGCTAAGTTAAGCTAAGCAAAGCTAAGCGAACCCGCTGCTGTCATAGCTTCATACTGTATTTACGATACAAAAAAGAGAATAAGAAAGTGAATACAATTTGAAGCTATTAATGTTGTATAACATAGGACAAACGACAGACTGATATTTGTACAGCAGGCCAAGCTAGCAGCTGTCCGACAATGTGATCTACTCAGGGCTGATTCTAGGGTCTGTGGGGGCCCTGGGAAAAAATGCACTGCGGGCCCCTCGAACCAGCTTTCATCACCATTGTGTTATAAATAATCTGACACCAACAAAAAATTTGCTAAATGTAAACAGTTTTTTATTTAACAAGTTCGCATTTTTGTTATATTCAAAGTTAGTTATTAGTTAGTAATATGAATATAAAAGACATACAAAAACGAATAAATCACACATATAAATATAAAGAACAATTAAAACCAGAATAGTTTTCCTTTGTAAATCTACGTGAAGTTTTTTCAATATTCTGCGGAAAGACTGTATCTGTTTCTTGTATTGGTCCTCTACTGCACACTTTTCATTTGGCCATTGTGCAGGGTCGTCTGATGTGATCAAATCTTTTGTAGTCGTGGTAGTGCTGCTGGAGGTAGGGGTTGACGTGTCATCTTCATGATGAGAAGATGTTGCTGTCCCACTGGAGGCAGATGTTGACGCCTCACTGGAGGCAGATGTTGACGCCCCACTCAAGGTAGATATTGACTGAACTGCTATGACCAAAAAAGAAACAGGGAATATCATGTTACAAGGAATCTTTGGAGTGCGATGCACAGTATAATGAATTAAAAGTGGAATACTTAACTTACCATCATCAGCATTTGGAGGGGGCACCTTATCCTTTTCCGTTGCTGCTGCTGGTGCCAGAAACTTAACGGGGACCTATCATGCAAAATGCACTCTTGTACGTATTTTATACATGAATATGTGTCCCTGGTGTGTCAGGGAAGTGTCAGAAAACACAACCCTCTCTCTTTTCCTCTATACCCAAATCTAAAAAAAAAAAGGGGCTGTAACGGATCTGATACAGACTGATCCAGATCTGAATTATTTTCGACGTCACAAAAGGGGTGCTCCGCTTAGTGGTCAATTCTCCACCTATCAGGGGAATGAGAGGTTGGGCCAGGGCCGGCCATTGCCGCTCGAAAGTGCTGGAGACGCTGTAGTACATATGCCAGGCCTGTAAGTGGCGCTGTAGTCTGCCACAAAAGCAGCGATGAAGACTTCCCTTGCATGGTTGCCATGGTTGCCCTTCTGTTTATTCTCCGCTGTGGCTCTTTTTCTCCCTCCCCGAGGCAAGCGTTTGCGCCTCCTGCTTTAAAACAAATGAATAATGACTCATATATATGTATAATGTATAATCATATGTACATATGTAAGGGATAATGTGCAGCGACGCGGTCATTATGGCAAAAAGAACACCGACAGGCTGATCAGGAGCCCAACGTGAAGAGGAGGGATCTAGATCGGCATGAAGGTGTTATAGTGCCCTCATGCCGATCTAGATCCCTCCGCTTCGCGTCGGGCTCCTGATCTGCCTGTCGGTGTTCTTTTCCCCATAATGATCAAGTCATTAGTTATTACATGGCCATATTCTCAACAAAGTAACGATATGACTCCCAATATTAATTGAAATGCTTTTATGGATTTAGAAAATGATTTTATTGATTTAAAAAATAGTTGTATTGATTTAAATTGGCATGCATCCGCTAAGAAAAATAGTCCGTTGTTACTGTTTGAACTAACGTAACAACGGCAGAAACTGCTTCTATAGCGTTTTTGAGGAGCTTTTTGATTACAGATTTGAAAACATCGTTGCTTGCTTTAAAAGTAGCACAATTCATTATGTCAAACCTTGGAAAGTATCTAGATGTCCCTGCCCTAATGCCAAAGTAACTGGCAACTGAATATGTGTCGCCTTTGATGTCTATGTCTGGACCGCTGCGTAAAAAGGAGGGTTTCTACACCATTACTTCTCTTCTTACTTCTATAAGAATAAAACACGGAGGACAGAGATCTCTTTTTCTCCCCCTCTTTTGACAGCCCAGCAGCTGATCTCAAAGCACCTCCCCTCTCCTGCAGGGGGCGTGGTCAGCTGCAGCTCACAGAATCAGCCCCCTGCAAAAACAGCGCTGGAAAGAGCAAATAGAGCGAAATGAGGCATGGCTAAAATGCAGGATCTGTTTGGTATTTTGAAAAAATATATATATTTATATACTTTATATAGGTATAGCCCTACAATATATTGTTCAAATATAGCATGATATGTCCCCTTTAAGAAAGGATCCTGAGGATAGATAATAAAGTGAAACTTATAACAGTAACATGTTAACAATTCAAAATGCTTTCACTTTATATAATTCAAATTCCTCATATTCAGTTTTCAAATGTTGTTCTTGGGGATAGCTTCCACTATTCTTCATTGTTTACTATTTCCATTTCATTTGAAAGGGACAATGTAAGTGAACATGGTTCCAATACAGAGGATTATGCTGGAGCCTGCACTATGGCTACTAAGGTTGAAATATACAGTTTTCAGTATCATCATAAAACCACTAGGAGTACACTACAGAGAAGGAAAATACAATAAAATACACTCAACACATAGCACACTAACTTAACAATAAGTTATTTAGAGTACACTTGTCGGGTGAAATGTTAATGTAGAAATGGCAGAGACCATGTTTATTTCAGTAACAATGCCAAAAAGATGAATGAAGACGTGTTAATACTGTAATTACTAGCTTTTACGCTCTTTCATAAAGTCAACAGATATTGTTTTAAACTGTATTAAAGTAAACAGGTATTATCTTGAACTGTATTGAAGTAAACATGTATGTTGGACTGTTATAAGTAATCCTATATATATATAACCTTCTCACTTACACTCAATGACCCAGATACCCTGCTACACACACATACACCTCCTTCCACCAGCACACACACATATTCTTTTCAAGGTTCAATCTGGGCCAATATAATCTCAGGCACCAATATATCTGTGTATAATGTTTGATTGTTTAGAAAAGAATAGAGTTTGTGTGAAATATTCCTTGGGAAATTAAAGGAGTGAAAGTAGACGAGAATAGCCGATCGCAGCCGGGGGAGGTCTCAAAAAGCTCGCCTGAAGTCGGACAGCTCGGAGTCGGCTTCGTCTTCTTCTTCTCTCGTTCTTTTGGCGGATTGCAAACAACTTTAAGGTGCATACTGCCACCTCCGGAGTCGGCTTGACTCGTTTTGCATTTATAAAGAATGCACACATGTGTTTAATCGTTAATGTCAGTCAGATATGTACTAAGCAGGGGCGTCGCCTGGACCTGGAAACATTCGGGGCTTAGCCCACAGTGGCGGCGCTACAGTCAAATTTTCTACTGCAAGACTCCCCACACGCACATACACAATTGCGCCATCTGGTGTCACAAACGTGTGCCTGCATTAGCTTTGTTTCGGCAATGGATTGTGGGAGATTCTCATAGCAGGTGAGGATCTCTTGAGGGTAAGGTGCCTGTATTATCTCGGTGGACAAAATGTATGTTTTTATTTTATAAGGACAATAATGTACTGTTGTGTTTATTTAGTTTAATGTTAATTGTTTAATGCTCACAGTCACAGCAACATATTTTTTGTGTGATTGGCTATTTGTTTTATATGATTTATCAACATGATCATCAATAGCTAATCTGAGCACCAGAACCCAGCTCACATGTCCTTTTATGCTGTCCATTGAAATGCAGGTATGTGAGTTTTGTACACCAGTTTATTTATGTTTAATGTTTCACATTGCTCCACATGATGCCTCGACTACAAAGTCTTCCATGTTTCTACGCTTCTTCCTCTGCGTCACAGTTTCGGGAATATCAAGATCATTGCACAGGGCCTTGGTCTTGTTATAGACCTCATGTGTACACCAGTTTATATAAGTTTAATGTTTCACATTGCTTGTGAAAAATATACTACCACTGTACGATCACTGATGTTTTGTTGTTGACTGGACACTTATTTTGGAAAAGAGATAGCATGTGAGGATCTCTTAAGCAATGCAGCTCACGTGTCCTTTTGATATGCTGTCCATTGAAATGCAGGAAAGTAATCACCAGCTCTGAGTGATCTGTTGCCGAGGGGACACTACACCGGAGTTACATAAGCAGAGATAAAGTGCTATTTTGGGGGGAACTCACCTCCTCTGGGGTCCCCCAGGAAGATTTTTTTTAAATGTTGAAGTTAAAAGCATCAATCTTGTGCACTTTGAGAGCAACATTAAGAGATATGATACATCTCTCAACACCCATATGTCAAAAAGAAATCAAAGAATCAGAATCAGAAACGGGTTTATTATTTAAAAACACTTCATTTTCCAATTAAATCATAAACTATGTCAAATTATTAGAAGTTGTTAGTAATCAGATTAAACAGAAAAAAGGGATGGAAGGAGGAAATAATAATCCCTCATCACTTGCTGTTTGCGGTTGAAATGATCTCTTTTGCTGGCCAAACATGCTGGATGGAAAGCAGTGATGTCTCACTTGCCTTGGCCCTGTATCTGCAGTCCCTAAATCAGTCATGTTACCCATTGACTCGTGTCTGTTCTGGTGTTCCTGTTCATTGTTATCTCCATTGTCGTTCTTGTCTGTTGTATCTCCTTCTTGTGTCCCTTTCTCCTGTTCTCCTTTCTTCATCCTCTACTCTGTTTGGCTCATCTGTGATGACTGTGGGTAAACACAAACAAGTATGTAAGTCAATCAGTTTCCAGCTCTGTCAAATAAATGAATTTCAAGATACACACATTTGTCTTCATTAAAATGAGTGTCACCACACTGTCACAAAATGTAATACTAACCAATTGAAAATAGTTACATGTACATTGGAAACCTCTTGTAGATATCACTGTTAAGAGTTATCTGCCAATAGGACAGAATCATTCCTATACAA
The DNA here is from genome assembly GCF_902827115.2 of Pseudochaenichthys georgianus. NCBI lineage: Eukaryota > Metazoa > Chordata > Actinopteri > Perciformes > Channichthyidae > Pseudochaenichthys > Pseudochaenichthys georgianus. The sequence goes on from NC_047518.2 coordinate 34,674,828, forward strand.
ATGCAGTTTGAGTAATTCACTTAATATATTCACTTAAAACTTTAATATAGTCATTTTCACTTAATACTCTAATATAGTCATCTTTCTGCATTCAACACTAAGGAAAGCTGTACAATTTGACATGATGAGGAAAAAAGGCCTCCGACAATGCAGATCATTTTTTGATCATATCAATTTTAAGATGGGGTCAAGGCTTAATATTTGGGAGCATAGCGTCCCTTCCCCTTTCAGGAGCCCCACTGGATTAGCTTTGATCTGAAATATTTGTATAACAAGCTTGTTAGCTGGCTGTCCATCTCATAATGTTCACATAGAAACTAGCTGTCAATAGGAAATATCAATCAGAAGAATTATATTTTCATGCAAAATCTGTCACAAAAAGAGGTTGCACATTTAAATGCAGGTGTTGTTATGGCAACGTCAGTGGCCAGACAGCCACATTTACTGCTGCAAATACGTTCAAACATGCTGTCGACACGTAAAGCAGTGGCAACTATGCCACCATTTCAGCTGACTTTTTCTCAGAAATACCGTCACATAACATCCATATATTTCAGTGCTAGGTTGATGCTTAGCTAAGCTAACTATGAAACACTTTAACTGGCAGGACTCAGGATCAACTACTACTGTAAGGTAGCTTCTAGCTTCATGTCGAACACAGACAGTAAGTCAACATTTCCCAGAGAGCTTTCTTTGAAATCACCAAGTAACGCTAAAAAACAACAACATTTAGATTGTATGACAAAGTGTTTATTTAATATATCTGGCTAGCTATAGCTACTTGCTAACGGTTTAGCTTACCCCCGCGATTCAAAGTAACGTCAACGTAGCTATAATTTATGCTTTGCTTACATGTTGACATAACTTGTAAGTTTACTGACAGGTACATACCTTGTTCACCTGGCTCAGGTGGTGGCTCTGGGGTTGTTGTGTGAGCCACCACTTGAGAATTGCCGTCTTTTTTATTAAAGAAATGTCTAATGTCCATCTTCAGAATCTCCGCGTCCGGGGCTGACAGTTTAAAGTTTAAACATTGTCACAGAGGAGAGGTACGTACCTGTCAGCCAATAAAACACGTTTATTTCCATGCAACTCTCTGATTGGTCTGGTGGCGTCGTCTTGCCTCTGTGTTGCATTCACTGAACATGGGAAATTACAATTCTGCCGTCCGTCCTATAGGTAAAGTAGGTTAATGTATTATATTATTGAGGGAGAATTTGTCCGGGGCTAAAGAAAAAACAACCGGGGCTAAAGCCCCGGATACCTACCCCAGGCGACGCCCCTGGTACTAAGTAAATACATTTGTTCCTGCTCAAGATTAGATTAAACTTTATTGTTATTGTACAGATTACAGGAGACAACGAAATACAGTTTAGTTTCTAACCAGGTTCAACAAGCAGTAAAGTCAAAAGTAATGTACACAATAGACAGAATAAAATATAGAATGAATTGAATGATGAATAAACAGTGAGGGGAATGAATACACTAGATATCAGCCTGTGAGCAGTATGAACAGTTTGTATGAATATGCTAAGATATATAAAGTATGAAAACGGTAAGCAGTGCAAGTATAGTATAACATATATAGATATTAATTTCATGATGATAAACATTGTGGAACAATTATGAAAAATGTTAATGGAGGGTGCGACGTAAAACTGACACAAAACAACAACAAACTTTTGCCAGCCAATTGGAGAGTTTCATCACCAGCACGTGGTAAAAACCACCAATGAGCGCTCAGCTCGAGATACCAGCGAGTCGTTTCCCATCAAGCATTTCGCTTCCGCAGCCCATGGAGATGAACTGCGCCGCCTCGCCGCGCCTCGCTCTCGTCCCGCGAGATTTCAACGTCTCATGTAGGCGAGCCTCCAGAGCAAGTCGGACAAAATGACTAACCTCATGCAATGCACTAGCAAGACGTTGATCGAAATTGCGCAGGTCTGTGCAGGTTTGGCTTGTCTCAAACAAGCCTAGTGCCTCAGAAGAAAAATACTTTTTCCCAGAACTCTGATTCGCTGTATTGGGCCCGACCCAAAGTGAATCCAACCAGTAAATAACACCTAGGGGAGTGAGCAGCCGCCACAACTCCTCCCCACGGACTCTCTGATTCGCTAAAATGGGACGGAAGAGCCGACACAACTCCGCCCCAAATATGTCTATGTATACTGTTGTTGATTCATGCAAAATGCCCCCTGTTTCTGACTGGCTGGTCCTGATATCTGTATCGCACGGCAGTAGAACTGGGAGTCCAGAGTACTCTGTAACTTGTATTGGTGTTTTTTTACCATTAAAATCAGATTATTGTTATAACTTTTATTCCGGTGTTTTGAACTCCTTCTCTTATTAATCTGACCAGGCTCATCTAACGGACGGCGCGGAGCGGAGGTGGGCTTTAAGCCACCACCACTGTGTTTGCTCCTACATTCATCCGGCTAGCTAAACTAAGCTAACACGTCAACGGCAACTGTAATTTCTATAAACGTTCTTTCAGCCAGCTAGCTAAACTAAGCTAATAGGTCAACGGCGTTGTACCGACCCGGCTGCGCACACTTGACTTGGTACTGTCACGGCCAGCAGAGCAGATACTGTTCTGCTAGGTTAACTCCATCCATCCATCCATCCATCCATCCATCCATCCATCTTCTCCTGCTTATCCGTGGTCGGGTCGCGGGGGTAGCAGTTCCAGCAGAGCCCCAAACTTTCTTTTCCCTGGCGACATCAACCAGCTCTGACTGGGGGATCCCAAAGCGCTCCCAGGCCAGCGAAGAGATATAATCCCTCCACCTGGTCCTAGATCTACCCCTTGGTCTCTTCCCAGCTGGACGTGCCTGGAACACCTCCCTAGGGAGGCGCCCAGGTGGCATCCTAACTAGGTGCCCGAACCACCTCAACTGGCTCCTTTCGACGCGAAGGAGGAGCGGCTCAACTCCGAGTCCCTCCCTGATGACCGAACTTCTCACCTTATCCCTAAGGGAGACACCAGCCACCCGGCGGAGGAAACCCATCTCGGCCGCTTGTATCCGCGATCTCGTTCTTTCGGTCATGACCCATCCTTCATGACCATAGGTGAGGGTAGGAACGAAAATGGCCCGGTAGACAGAGAGCTTTGCCTTCTGGCTCAGCTCCCTTTTCGTCACAACGGTGCGGTAAAGCGACTGCAGTACCGCTCCCGCTGCTCCGATTCTCCGGCCCATCTCACGCTCCATTGTTCCCTCACTCGAGAACAAGACCCCGAGATACTTGAACTCCTCAAATTCAGTTCATCTACTATAATAATGGGGTCCCCACTATTGTAGATTAACTGAATTTGATGAAGGCTTATGGCAATGTATGATGTCTGTTTAATTGTATTTTTTGTATAATTTGTTGTTCTGAATTTTGCATTAAAAAAACGACACTGATATCATTTTAAAGATGTGTCGCCCCTCGGGGGCCCCTTACTGGTCTGGGGCCAAGCAGTTGCCTGCCTTGTCTGTCTGCAAGCGGCGGCCCTGGATCTACTGATTTACAGAGGCCTACTGAAATTCCTCTGTGTCGAAAATCTGACCGACCAGTTATAGATGAAAGTAAACCTAAAATGTTGAGTCACATATGCCTTGACCTTCAACACCACAGTATATCTTTCAGGTTTTTCTGACAGGATCGCAGCAGTGTGAGTAGAGCAAAGGTCAGCATGCTCTTCATTCATTTATCATGGCTTACAGTGTTGGAAGACCACCAGTTTTTATCTTCCGTGGCTCTGTCGTAATATTCACGTCTATTTTGGAGTGGTAACATTCTGTTCTGAATGTATTTACACATGCATCAGCTTTTATAAAGTCCATCCCTAAAATGGAATATCTTCTTCCAATCCAAGTCGCCACAGGAGGCCAATGAACAGGCTCTTAAATGGACGGACGTTACTTGGAAACCAGTGGACATGAGCGGGAGGAGGGGGCTGACTGGACTATAGGGAGCAGAGAAGAAGGACAACCACAGATGTGAGTTGTTCCTCAACACCAAATTGGCAATGAGTGTGATTTGTAATGGAGGAGTGTCATGTGGTTCACCTGCACTGACCTCTGAGTGTTTATAGAGCTCCTGTGGTGCATGTTCACTTCACTCAGATGACGACTTACTGGTATTTTGTAAGCCATCATTGTTTGTTCATAGAAACTAAATGCAGTGACAGAAAGTAACTACATATGTTTATTCAAGCACATTTTGGACTACTCGCTCTATTATACTTTGGAGAGTAACATTTTACACTCAAAACCAATGTTCAGAGAGTATTATCCGATGAATAATTTGAACATAAATGACCTAACATAAAAGTACAAATGCAGGACTTATAATGCAGCAATTTATTTTGACCTATTTTTTGCTACTTTTAGGGAAGCAAAAGGATCAAAAACACTACCAACAGGTTTCCTTTGAGAATGGACGGGAATTGAGTGTGTGTGTGTGTGTGTGTGTGTGTGTGTGTGTGTGTGTGTGTGTGTGTGTGTGTGTGTGTGTGTGCTTGTCTTAGTGAGGGGTCAGCTGAGAACTCATCTTGTCCCCTCCACCCATCACCCCCCCCCCCCCCCCCCACGGTGCTCTCCGCTGCGCTGTGCTTGGACAAAGGAGGTTGAATTGATTTTCTCCAGCCTTCAGGATTAGCTTTCACTTAAATCGTCATTCTGTTAGTAGTCGCTCTGCATGGCAAAGGAATAATCAACACCGCTCTGTGCTTTACATTCACATGACCTTATATAGTCTTAAAGAGATTGCAATGCTGGTGCTCCTCAGAGGACCTTTAGGAGTTGTCGAACTCTCAGGTGACTTTGAACCGGCCTACATGTTGACACTGTGGTATGTGGGCATGTATGATAAACACGATGCGTTGGCACTGTGTGTCCTGTACACCCTGTTCCTTATCTCTGAAGCACAACACTGGAGCATAGGAGGTTTCAATGTCACCCCCTGGTGGTAACAAAAGGAGGCAAGGGTAATAACAACACCAAAAAAGGACACATGACCTGCATTCAGATGCACAGACATACTGTATATGGATGCTCAGACAGAAGCATGGGATGAGGGTCGTGTTAATGGGGGTGAAGGACATGCTCGTTCATCTCAACACAAGTAAGCCCCACATAGGAGTCCTTATTGGTTTGTCATCATTCCCAGTTTCTATCTCAACAGGTGTGATTAACAGTCATGCAGAGGAAGCATTGAGAATGTGTTTTAACTCAATTCAGAGTGCACTTTCACCTGCCGTGGGGAGGGACAAGCGAAAAGGGTTAATATGCAAATGCTCAAGCAAATATTCAAGTGAATTGTTGGTTTATGTACAGATAATATCAAGATATGGATCGTGCAACACGAATGTATTGACTCACATTCACAAAGGCCTTTGGACTGAAACAAAGACACACATTGCATGGAAACTTTAAAACAAAAAAGCCTTAAGATTACTTAATTTAAATTTAAATCAGCCACTACATCAATACAGTATATTTTCAAACCATGAAGTAAAGTTTACTTGATCAATAAGCTCTAAAAAGACCATTGTTTCTTTTATTAAGCTTTACATTTCCTTTAAATAAGATCTGTTTGATACAACAGCTTTTTTCCGTTATGTATTGTTCATATTATTGTCTAATCATTAGGATTATAACATCATTTGTAATTGTTTTCCAACAGCATTGGCAGATTGTGACGTGATAATAAGATCATGTTAATAATGACTGCAAATCAGGAATATCAGAAAGGACTGCTTCCTCACAGCATACAAAACCAGATGTTGAACACTGTGAAGGACTCTTGAGCCCTCTAGTGGTAATCTAAGCCTAACCTGTAACTGTGTATATCAAGTTGTTAGTAGTTGTAATGTTACTCCTTAGTTTTTTAAGAGTAACATTTGAGTTTTATCGGGAAAACATCAAGTGAGTTATTTATAAAAAATATATATAAGTAGATGAAATTGATAAAAATATTCAGGGAAGAAACATTCCAACAGTATATAAAATATAAAATAATGAAATGAGCTCCACTCGACTGGCAGCAACATGCTACGTACAAGCATGACAACTATTATTAAATAATACGAAATATTCAATCATGTAGTGCACTGACAGGGGCTATTCTGCATACCGAGTACTTTGATTCCTTATTGCTAATAGTTTAACTAAAGAAGAAGATCCATTTACTACCTCCACTGATAAAAACATTGAGATGCATCTTTACACTTACCAAGTAAGGGATCTTGTGAACTATTAACATATCTCGTTTTGATGCAAAAGTCCTCTCTGGCATAGTGCTCTTAAACTGCCCATTTACTTTGAAAATCCCACAGTAAGCATCTTCAAATGTTTCTTTTAAGGGGTAAAATTAACTTGAATACTTTGTTATGCGTGTAACATATGTAACATCAAGCTGTCTGTGGCTGTTTTTATGCTGTAACAACGTACATTTCCCCTCTGTGGGACTAATAAAGGTATTCTGATTCTGATATAAATAACAACACACACATTATGTAGGTTATTATAGGAGCCAGACTGCCTCCATAACAATCCTCTGCCTTGCTGTGTGGTGTGTTAAATACTGGGGTGTGTCCTTTCCACTCTGAAACATGAGCTGCGACGGCCACAACCAAACGGGCTGCTCTTCAGATAACAGGTATCTATCAGTCTGTGTGCAGAGACGAGTCTTCCTTAGAACGACATTCATAATGCATGCTGGTCGTATGGATCTGCTCAGCCTTACAGCCTCATTACTGTCCAACCGTATGGTAACCAACACCAGGAACACGAGAGCTACAGGGCTTATGGATCCCATTTCTCCGACTAATCAAGATTATCATCAAGGGTACTCTGCATAACTTCATATTAATCTCTAGCACATTCCTATTGTAGAGCATATAGAGCATCTGCAATGCGTAATTCAAGTAAAGATCTAATTGACAAGTGTCACATGAAACATGAAATGTATTTGTTTCTTTATTTGAATGTGCAAATCTGTGTGTATTTCTGGACTCAAGTGTATGGTTGTGGTTGGTTGGAGAAACCCAATCAGTCATTAAAAGTGTATACATCTCTCTTTATCTACACAACACTCGCCGGCCCTCTCATGTTGCCAAGCGACCAGTCACTGAAAAAGCCTTTGAGGTGTACCTGAAACTGATTGGTGTTGGACTGCTGCAGCCAATAGGAGCAGAGGAGTAGGGTTGGCAAGGAAGTGGTCAGGTAGCATTAGGTTTATGAAGGTGTCTGTGGTTAATTCAAAGGGAAATAAAGATACAAATACAATTAATTAAAGAAAAATGCTCTGCTTTGTGATTTCTGTCTGCTGAATAACATTAAGACCCAACTTTGATGTAAACCTGTCATTTAGAAGAAGGGCTTTATCTGTATTCATTCAAGAGTGGCTGCATTACAAAAAATCATCCAAGTAAGATTTTCAACTTAGCATAAACTTGTCAGTTCTGTGTGTGTTCATGTGTGTGTGCATCAGGGACACGAGCCAGTCTACCAACACTGGCTGACAATGGTCCTGTGGCTCTGAGAAAGAGACCCTCTGAAATATGCATGTGGAAATCCACACCTGTTTCCAGGTAACCGAGGCAGGGATTCTGAACCGTGACGTTGAATTTAGTGTGTATATGTGTGTGTCTGTGTGTGTGTGTGTGTGTGTGTGTGTGTGTGTGTGTGTGTGTACACACCTGTGTGGGCGCATGCACAGCACAGCTTCCTACCTGTTCAGACACTCTGTAGGGACGAAAGCAGCTGTCAACTCAAAGACTAAGACATAATCTGAGCAGGAGAAATGAGATGAAACAGAGCGGGCCTTGGTTCTGCAAAGGTTCCCTGCACTACTGAGAACCTTTACGCATGGAAACAGGTCAAAGTTGGCCCTTTTGAGACGAGCTGAAGCTGGAAGCGGAGACTTGGTGGAGGGTGGACCACAGAGGCTAAAGAGGTCTTGACAGGTCTTTCTCTGAGTGCTGAGTATCTATTCGTGCAAGTATGAATCCAGTGTGGAAAGTTTACAAGAGCAAAGTGCTGAAGACTTTCAACCCTGAGTATGAGGAGGACGCGGCTGAAGAGGTACAGAACTTTGTGGGAAAGTAGACGTGGTTGTTGGGAGTCAGGAAATCACCAGGTTTTGTTTCCTTGTCATTTTTTATTCAATGCAGGGTCAGTTGATCTTGCAGGCTGATTTGTTTTCTATGCAAAGGGAACATTAAGAAGATCTTAGGCCTTCGATATACTTCTCTGGTGCATTTTGACTTTACCAACTGAATTGGTTAAAATGTGCATGCCGATCAAGTGTTTGTATAGCAGTGTCAAATGTTAAATCCTGTAGCAGATATTTGCACAGCAACAATTAATAGCTTGTAACTGAAGTATTTTACATCAAGGAACAATTACAAGGCAAATAATCATTGGAAACTAATGATATGTCATGTTTACTTAATGACTATACTTAAGGTTGGGAAATCTGTCAAACACAGCATTGATGAAGATTAATCCTGTGGTTTGCAATATGTTTGGCTTGATGAGGCTTAGTTTGAATAAGTGTGCCTAAGAACATAAAAGTTACAATATTTCAACCAAGAAAAAAATCTGACTTGCCGGATTTGCAAAAATCTGCAACACATCGTTTCACCAGTTACACATTTGAACAGATTACTCACAAATGGAGTACTTTACATTATTGTGCATGTACCTGACTTTTCCTTTCACCAATGGTTTTCAATGCGACATCTGTAAACCATCAGGGTTTGGTACCAACGAATCAGACACAGCGCTGCATTGACCCAGATCTCTGGAGGACTCAGAAACTCGATCCTGCACAGGAGCTGAACAAATGGATTAGTTTGCATTCCTCTAATTGACTGACATGGAGAGGAAGAGACAGATAGCCAAAGCCTCGTGCACTCTGCCTCCAACTGTAGTCTCTTTAGTGCCAGAGCAGAGACATATTCCATTTGTAGGAATGTGCAGAGTTGTCAACACTGCTATTGAAGTCGACATTGCTCTTTGCACACTTGTGCAATATTACACAACTACTTATGTATCACTAGGACCTAATGTCACACATATACTGATGTGGAAATACTAAACAAAAACAATGAAACAATTTTGCAAGCAGCTGTTACTTCAGACTAGGGCTGTCCTCATGTCATTATTCGTCAAAAGATTCCACTTAATATTTATCTACAATCATAACTCATTTGATGTGCATTCTTTTTTAGGCAAATGCAATACATTGAAAATGATGAGTATGCTCCTTACACAGCATACCTATCATGCACTGGATTATTTACCAAATAATAAAATATTGAATATATCATCCATTGTTCAGGCTCCAGCAATCTACCTCTTCAATACTCTTTATGCACTTTTCTTCATGTACCCTTTTAAGGGGCTTGTTCTGGGTATTCTACAGGTTGTAGTTTCCACATTAGGCACTAGGTGGCACAAGACGGTAAATGGATATTGCTGTGTGGACAGGTATCTGCCCCTTTCACACCAACGCGTTTTCAGCTCCGGCTCGGAGCTGGAGCCTGAAAAGTACCGGTTTTTCCTGTTCACACCGCAGAGGCGCCGCCTCTTAGCTCCGGAATCCGGTTCACTTCCAGCTCCAAACAATTGTCGGTAGAGGCAAGAGCTTCGGAGCTAAGAGGCGGCGTCGCTTACGTCTCTCTTACGCCGAGGCGGGGGCAGGGGCATGTGATGTTTGTAAAGTTCCAAGTAAAGTCGTCCGATGCCTTCCATTTCGTTTCGTAAGAGGATAACCAAAGCGAACAGCGCTTCAATACAATCAGCCATTGTTGTTGTCGATGTGAGGGATTTCCGCGCGGTTTGGATTTTATGAAGCAGGCACGTAAACGGTGACGTCATGACGCAGCAGCGGCAGCTCTGGGCGGTGTGAACAGAGCGGGAGCAGAAAAGGGAAACCGGAGCTGAACCAGAAAAGCTCCCGCTCGGAGCTAGAAAGGGAAAAGCGCTGGTGTGAAAGCCGATAGTCTTTTTTACTCTGTTGCAGGTCATAGAGGTGGAGAATGACTTAGGACCTGTCCAGGAGGATGAGGGACCCAACGCTGTTTCCCAGCTTGCAAAGAAAGTGTGTGAACATTAGACAGCTGCTGCTTAATGTTTGTAAGATTTTTATATTCAGGAAAAGTGTTTAAGTTAATCCTATAGACGAATAAAGTAACATTTTCAATATACCTCACAACTTCAGTGTCAGTAATGAGCAATGTTGTAAGTGTTTGTTAAGCGTGTTCTTCTTTTAGGACTATTGTTCAAATGATCTCATGAGACCACCTTAATGTGTATCTACTTTGACCTTTGACCCCTGTTTGTGTTTGGTTGTGTTTTCAGATGCAGGGGGCCGGGGCTAAAAGCTGGAACAGGTTTTCAACTCTCTTCAACAAAGAGGATGAACACCAGCTTCTGGAGGAGACGGAGAGCCCGCCAGTCCCCGACCAGTGAGTGGAAATCTCTCTTTGTTCACATCTGTCCTCTTTCTACCAGCTCGAGTTTCAGTCCTGCACCTGTGCCATCTGGGGGCTTTGGATCCTGGAAATAAGGGGTATTTTTTAAGGTAGTATCTGTGTATGACGTGTAGGTTTGTCTTTTCATATTTTTATTTTACTGTACTTGAGAGTAGCCCAAATAATGTTTAAGCTTAGCATAAAGCATAAATACTTGAAACTGGGACAAAAAGCAAGCATGCTCTTTCCAAAGGTAACACAGTTTGTTGACTAGCACCTCTAAAGCTCACTAATGTAATATAAATAATGACAGGTTGTGGTTCAGAGGTGCCGGTAGGGTGCTTTTGTTACCTTGGACAAAGTACGGCTAGCTGTGTTGCCCCATTTCCAGTGCTAATGCTAAGCTAAGCTAATATTGATCTTCTCCTCTAACTCTTTGAATGGAAGTGCAGATATTTTTTTCACATTTTGAGAACGCAAAAACTGCATTCAGACCTGATTTTGAACCAGTATGTTTTCCAGCATATATATGTTGTTTCTATTTTCAGAACAATTCAAATTGTGGATTGCTTTAAACTGGAATCTACCTCAGTCTAACTAATCAGTACTAAAAGGAAATCAGAAAACTAGTTTATAATGTTGAATTATAGGACATGTTGCCCCACTATTTCTGACTGACTCCTAAAATTAATCCTGCTGCTTCCTCTGAATCCTCAGTCCACTTGCAATCAGGCCGGAGGAGCCTCCTCGCCCCACAAAGCGCTCGGCATTCTGGGATAGCTTTGCCTCCAACTGGGCTGCCAAGAAGCAGGCGGAGGCTGCTGCCGCGGCCGCTGCCAATGAGAGAGCAGCAGCTCAGGGTGAGGAGGAGGTGACCGAGGCCGGAGGAGAGATCAGCCAGGATGGGCAGACCCCTCAGGGAGAGGAGAGCGAAGAGGGAGGAGATGGGGTAGAAGGAGGGAGGAGCAGCAACAGCTTCTCCAAATACGTGTCGCTCGGAGGAGGGAGCGAGGACGCATCCTTCAAGTGGAACTTTGTCACCAGCAAACTGGCAGAGATGAAGACCAAGAGCAACTAGCTGTTCCTGGTGAAGGAATCTGGAGAGTATAAACAATATGATAGAGGAAGTTTAGGGGGAGGCTATATGTTACACAGGATGTCCTGTAACTAACTCTACAGCTATTGTAAAAGTCCCTTTCATTCTGAGCTTTTGAATTATGCACCGTCTCCTAACCACATCACAATGAACAAAAACAATGTGTTTAAAAACATTTCCTTGATTATATTTTAGCCCACATGCTCTGAGCCCACACATAGTTTGAATAACATTTTCAAGAGAAAGCAAAGATCACATTTTAAACCTGATATTAAAATCTCAAGGGAGACAAAAAGGTGTTCATTATTCTACGATACTATCAGAATATAATGACTTTATTTCACAAAGAGGACTTCTACACATGTTAGAACTGAAAAGGTTACACAAATTGATAATAATCTATTATTTCTCTGAGATGAGGTGGATGTACGATGCATATCTGCTGAGTTTATAGTTGTCTCTTCACCAGTTTGAGGCACAGCATGACGCAGTGTAACATGTTTAGAGAATACAACAAATAATTTAAGTGTAGTACCTGGTCTGCACGTTACAGCCTGCTTTAGTGAGGTTGTATGGACATATCTTCTTCCCCAAAGTGCTTTTTAAACCACAAAAAGGTGCCTTCACACCTGTCAGCAAATTTGATCTAATCTGTAGTTTAGCAAAAACCGGATTAAAAGATTAAAGGCAGCGATAGCTGGATTAGTTGAGGATTATCTCACTTAACCTGCACAGAGGGCAGGGCTTTCAGTGAAGAGATTTGGCAGTGCGACAAAACTATTACATCATTTAAGCATTTCTCTCTCCTCGGATAACAGGAAGGGGAAACGTGCTGCATTTATACGCAATGTGTGAAATATGAATGTGTGCGTGTGGTGAGATAATGTCAGGTGACTTGATGACTTTCTTTTCTGATCTTGACTGAGACTGTGCAGTGTGAGCTCTTTACATTCCTGATTTTGTGACATGAAAGAAAACTTGTTTATTTCAGATTTTGTTTTTGTCTTATTCTGTTGTTTTGATTAATCGTATATTTAATAAAGACTACTGCACTAAGAGTTCTCACCAGTCATGATTGAGCAAATGTTCTTTCTTCTGCAAAACAGGATGAAAATATCAACCCTTTTCCCAGAAAAAGTGAAAGTATTTTTAGCAGCAGGACAGCATGGTGAGCCAACCATACTAATATGGTATTTTGATATTGGATGTAGTAGGACATCCTGATATTTGTGGCATTCTGCTTTTGACATACTTTACATAAAATAACCAACATAAACTGTTTCTGTTAATTTTGTATTGAGTAGCATGGATACTGGAACAGAAAAGCTTTATCCCATCAGGTATGTGTATGTTTTTCTTAACACTAACACTAATTAGAGTTCATTCTAGCAAATTGCTTTCTTGAAAAAATCAAGACAACTTGACGAATACAAACCAGCCATGTCACACATGTGAGGCACTACATATCTTGTCCTGATTGATGATTGTTTTACTGTTAAGTTTGAACTTTTGTTAAAAAAAAAGAAACTACACATTATTTCCATGAGTCAAGAAGCAGCATTAGCATTAGTTTTCCCAAAAAGGGGAAATCTAACATTAAGTGAAACATGAACATCCACAGGGGCATGTAACATGACCAGTATTTCCAGGTGTTTTCAGTCAGTACAGCCCCAGAGACTCTGATGGACACATGGGTTGGACCTGTGCTGATTGACTCTTCAAGCTATAAAGGAGGAGTGGGTGAGAGAAGCTTCCTGCAAACACAGTCTTTTTTTAAACAGTTTGTGCATCATTTACATACAGTCATCAATACAATTTGATTTTCCGTTAAGATGGATTTTAAGATAGCCATTTCGGGGTTTTTGTTTGAGTTGGAACTTTTAAAGCAACATTTAAATTGTGACAAAATCGACACGAGGCAGATTTGACCCAGTCAGTTATTCCTCTAACCAGCAGGGGGCTCCCTTTACCTTCTGACTGTAAAACATGTGTCTGCTCTATTCTTGTATCTTGTTTTACGGCCTGTGTCTCTCCCACTAAAGCCATCCCCTACTAAGAGCCAAAGATATGATGGTATTTATACTCTGATCTCTCTTTAAACCTCCTTTATTTCCTGTTTTTCCTCTAATCTACTCCCACTTCCTCTCTAACTGCTCCATGTTTCCTCAGATACAATGTTTCCTATCATTTACGGGGGCCTTTGTTGACATTTTCCCTTTGAATTTGACCGTACATCCTAATAAAAGGTGAAGATTATGCGAGCAAATGCACCCAATGCTTTTTTTTAACTGACCGGCCTTCATTATTTCCATGTGCTTCCAGTGTCAGTCAGATTTCAGGGCTGTCACCGTGGATCCTGCATGCGGAGCTCAGAGAGTCTCAGTAGTTTGGTCCAGACTTCCACAGTTGTCAGTCTGTATCAGAGCAGATCTCCCCCTCACTCACAACTCTGTGACATGTTCAGCTTTTTGGATATATTTATATAACTCGCCCAGTTTCTGTGTACAGAGACCATAAAATAGAGGGGGCAAATGTATCCCACAAATGCATGATTTTAATCTTAAGAGTGATGTGTTTGGGGTGAAGGCTGCTCACTATTTGATGCTTGTGTGCAGTGCTGCTGGGGTCCATATTGCAGATGTATATGACATGAAAGCAACACTCAGTGGAAATGGGGTTTGTAGAGCATGAAAGCATCAGGAACTGAACTTTGTGGTTGGCAGTTGTGCAGGGGGGTGGAAGAAAAGTCTTGAGTCACATTTAAAATATTTCTTTACTTACTTACTGACTGAAAAAGTAAAACTGAAAACAAGCACACTCAGCAGCTTTTCAGATGCTTGTACTATATTTTCTCAATTGTAAACATGATGTATACAAGTGTAAAAGGAGTACAATGCTAAATCGGATTCGTTTTTAAAGGTGCTGAAACACTTCATAGAGGTGAGGAGAACTGTAGAGTATGTGTGTCTTTAATTCTCTTTTGGTTTATCCCATAGGAGCAACACATCTAATTTAATCCACACAAATATCAATTGGAGCTGCTTTGAAGAGCATCTAATGAGTTATTGCTTTTTTTGGCACACCAGATAATCAAGTTTACCCTCAAGGGGCAATACTTTCTGGATGGAGATTCATAATTTAATGTTATATTCAGGGTTCCTAATGATTTCCATCTGTTTTATATTTACCAAGTGACCAAACATCTTCTTTGAGGTTACTTTCAGCCTGTTTTTGTGAAGTGTCCCTATCGCAAAGTTCCATCCCCGCAGGTGTTTTTATTCAACCCGCCAGATATGACTTTATCTCAGTACTGTGTGAATCTCAACTCTATTTTCACTGAATTGATGGTGGTCAGTTGTGGCCAAAAAAGCATCCGAGACAGGAAATAGTGTGGCTAGGCTTGTAAACGTAGCATGCATGAGCTATCAGGGTTAACAAAGTTATAAATGACAGACTTGTAGGTTTTAAACACTTTATCAATCATTAAGAACCATTTATAAACCAGTTCTAAAATAGTTTTCAAACATCAACACAGGTTCACTATTTGGCAAGATGACTAAGCCTTATATTGGCTACCTAGCTTACTTCGTCTTCTTCATCAGCCAGCATCCTTGGTATCTGTTGTTCACTGAGTTGATTCCCCCCCTTCCATATTGATGTTTCTTGGCATCTCGTTATGACCATTTATTTATGAGTTACTAACATAAGTTGCCAAAAGGGAGCCTTATTGTAAAGTGTAAAACACATTCCCATGTATTATTAATGAGTTACGATCTTTTCTAATAAGGCTTAGCAGTACAGATAAATGTGGGCTCACTATTTGGCAAGCAACCGGTCACAGTTGCCCTGTTTCTCTCATGTCTTATAAAAGCTTATTAATGATTTATAAGGTGTTCACAACCTAATTAATAAATGAATTACAAACTATTCGTAAACCCTTTATAAGGGTAGTCTTATTGTAAAGTGGTACCGACTTTTTTATCAAATATTTTACTGTCATTAATATCTGTCACCTACTACAGGCAAACAAATATGATTTCTTATCTGAAATTAGTTTTATGCTCAATTGTCCACTCTTGAAACCCCCTAAAACATCTAGCTTTCTCACGAACACTCGTTCACACACAGCCTCCACAGTGTCTGACCCTTGTCTCACTTGTATTCTTTTCAAACAGGTGTGTGTGTCACCCTGTCTCTGTGATCCTGTGGCCTTTGCCATTTGGCTCACTTTTGGCTCTCTGTAGCACAAACACCCCCCCCTCCCCGTCACGGGAAACACTGAGACACGGTACTTTCTTTTTTTTCTGCTGATGTACAGCGATGACTAAACGGCTTCACACCTAGCCCCGGGCTCTGTCCCACACGCTGTAATTACTTCAAACAAAAGCGGCCCTGTGTGAGCCTGCGTTAATTGTTGCACTTAACCCACAATGCTTTTCTTTCGCTCTGCTGGTTCATCTGAACAGGAGTTGCTTTGAGAAGATAACACATCTAATCTGTTTGTATCCAGTATTGTCATTGTGGTGGGATAACCTTTGTAATTATGATGATTTATGGCAATAATACTTAGTAAAGGTTAATACTACACTTGTAGCAAGGTGTAGCGGCTCTGTTTAAACCTTTGACATCACAGTTTTTACGTAAAAAAACATGTTATTGAATACACACACTTTTAAAACAATTAGATTTGTAATATAAATAGAAGCTTTAATTAGACACACAAAAGTAAAAACACAAACATGTGCTGAACGATGAAATCAGGTCAAACTACCATGTGATTATGTTGTACGTTGAAGCAGTCTTTCCAGAGTGTGTCCCTTTGTGACTCCTTGGCTAACTGAAGTCATAAATTACGCAGCCAAAGTGACCGGGCTGTGCCGTTTGGGAAAGAGTTTTCTTCAAGATTACAGCTCAAAGTCTAAGAGTTGCTAAGCTCACGAATCAGTCAGTGAAAAACGTGCATACAAATTGACCCTCAGGTGTCGTATAATCATCGTCGGCCACCGGCTTGTTTTGTCTGTAAGGATCTGAGATCAGAAGTGAAGATTTACAGGTGAACGTTTGGAAAACATGAAAGGTGATATGTCAGTTTGAACCTCACACAGACATCTCTCACATAAAAACCCTCAAAGACAGACAGACATGTCTGGTAGCACTCAGGTATGACGACTGCGTCTCCACACACACGGTGACTCACTCACTTACAGCAGCCGTCCCATCTGGAAACCAACCTGTGGGTGAAGAGATGTACACATGATCACACTGTCTGTTTCAGATGCATACAACTGCCACGCCTGCTGGAGGCTAGAGTGTGGGAAATAGTCTGTGGAAAACACACACACACAAAAACATATACAGAGCAGTCTGAAAATACTAGTGCATTGAAACACTTTGTCATTGTTTTGTCTTACACGCAAAACATTTGAAATTAGACGTCTATAAGAGTGGAAATACTACCTCACTATTCATTGTCTCCCAGTTTTGAGACAATGCCCCAAGACAAGAACTTTAGGATCACAAACAAAAATACTTTTGTTCTGACCTTAGTTCAAATGTAGGCTGCACGTATTTCACCTGCTGGCCAAAAGGGAAAACATAATCAAACGTGTAAATGTAAAGATGGCGGCAGTTCAGACCACATATTAAACAAGATATTGTAGCTATATCAAATTTAATATACAATATACAATGTATTCCACTCAAACAAGGGGCATATGTAAACATTTGAAGAGGCGCTATTATGCTCATTTTGAGGTTAATTTTTGTGCTGCAGCACCTCTTTTCACCCTCTGTCTGAAACCAGAACCAAGTCTGCTCTCTGAAAGGTAAGCCGGTTGACTCTGTTGTGATTGGTCAACCACTTAGAGATGTCCCGCCCCTTAGCCTATGAAGTACAATGTGTTGGTGCGCTAGCCAATGGAAGCGTGAGTGTAACATAGTGACGTCACTATGTTACAAAAGTTAACCACAGTCAAATTGAGCAGGGGGGGAGTGTGTAGGAGAGAAACTTTGGGATTTCATTTTATGTGCAAACAACCTAACCTAAAACTCTGCAAAGTGCTGAAAGTCCTTAACTTTAAGAATATGCCATGTCTCAGATGATTTATTGTAAACTTGTTCATGATGAGTTTATGGTCACAATTGCCAGTTATACATCTTTCCAAATGTATCATGATGTTCATTTTTCAAACAATGGTCCAACTTGGAGACAATAGAGCAGGGTATGCTTTCGGTTTAAACAATTATTGCATCTTTGGAAATGCGGAAAGCCCCGGACTAACCTAACAATGGCCTTATCTCTTATTTTCTTTTCTTTCAAAGATTAAGCTCAACATCATTTCAGCGCGACATGCTGCAATTTCTATTAATGTTTGAAACCACTATTGCTAGTAGATCAAACAAACAAACTCGACCACTATTAAGAAGGTTGATAGGTCTTCTCTAATTTCTCTTATTGTTTGCAGTAATTATTCTCATGTCCAGAAAGTATTGAGGTCTCATTTAACTAACAGGACATTTCAGATATTTAGTTACTTGACAGAGGTCATAGTTTCAGACAGAAGAGAGATTAGCTGTAATTTTGCACCAGACGACTCTTGAGTTTTATCACCTGAAAGCAGGAGATCCCCCAAACAAACACGTAGTCAAAGCAGTCGTCAGTGTTAATCTCCAGTGTTTGCAGTAAGTCTGCAGCGATAAGAGGGAGGACTTGATCATTCTTTACAGTATAAGTAAGTTTAACTCTCTCCTGGGGTTATTATGACCTCTGTAAAGCAACCTGTGGCCTCGTTAATCCTCAACAGATGACGTGTGGATCCCTGTGAGAGTGTGGTTTGCTTTGGGTTTAACTCATTACACGCTTGTCAAATTCAGAAACAAGATTATGAATCCCCAAAAAGGTTTTTATTTTGAATGTACAGACCTTCAAAGTGTTCATAATGACAACATAGAACGACGTTTAATTATGGATATGACCTTTTGAGGTTAAATTCTGAGCGAACTCACCACAAAATATGAAAAAAGTCTTTTTGCTTTGTAAAAGGAGCGGTTGTACTAATTATTTAACTGACATGGCTCTGTAGTGAAAGGTTTTTTGGTGTTTTAGAGTAGAATTGAGACAGTGAGGTGAATTATTCAATAACCCACACTCCTCAGTCCCTCACCTCGGGTTAAGGAGGTTCTCACAGGACGTTTCATCCCTCTAATCTACAGGCTCAATCTCAGTTTGTAATCTCATGGCTCTTTAGGAGCGGATTTGGGACCCCCTTAGAAAAGAAAACCTTCCCCTTGTACCCCCTCTATTTCCCAGCAGTGGGGTAATCTCTCTGCTAAGCCACCCTCTCTGGCAACCCCGCAACCCACCAAAAAACACAAATACACACAGGCACACAAACACACACACCCTGCCACCCATCATCTATGTGCATCTCTGTTGAAATCTGATCAGCCATCTCCCAATGTAGGTCTGCCTCTGTCTGCTGTAAACAGATTGATTTTTCAGACACTCTCTAACAAAAGTTCAGGGCCTAATGGATTGTCCCTTGTCAATACATTTTCAGTCAATATGTATGTTTTTTTTCTCACTTCATGGTTGCATTGATCATTTCCTCATAACAGGGCCACCTACCACGAGAAGTGCTGAGCCTTTACAACATGAGCCTTGGCATTTCCGTACATGACATAGAAAATATCTAACTGAGCAGCTGAGATGCTCCTGACTCCGACATTATAGTTTGTGGAGTTATTTTTAAGGGAGCGATGTGCTGGAGGGTTACAGTTCTTCATCAATCACTCTGCTTTTCAAAGCTAGATGGTCAGGGTGTTGCTCGGACAATAAAAGTGCCGTTGTGACTGTATGATATCTTTACGCTGAATATTTGGGTCTTGTGGCTCCTGGAATGCTAATCGATTCTCTAGCTTTCCACTCCGTCCCTGTCTGGCTCAGGTTACTGTTGCTACAGCTGTTTAGGGTCGTTGTTCTTTGCTTGTGCTGCCGACCTGCAGCTACATCCTGTAAACCTAAACACACACACACACACACACACACACACACACACACACACACACACACACACACACACACACACACACACACACACACACACACACACACACACACACACACACACACACACACACACACACACACACACACACACACACACACACACACACACACACACACACACACACACACACACACACACACACACACACACACACACACACACACACACACACACACACACACACACACACACACACACACACACACACACACACACACAAAGTTCACCGTGTGAACTAACCGACTAGCAAGACACGAAGAAGGCCTTAGAAATGATGTAGGATGATCTTTTATACTGTTTTTCTTTAAAGTGGACCTATTATGCTATATTGGAAACATATTGTAGGCCGGGCCATACCTATACAAAACATGTCTGTGAAGTTTTTTGCTTAAAATACCAAACAGATCATCCATTGCATGCCTCATACTGCTCAAACCCTTCTTTTGCAGCCTTGTTAGAGAAACGCGGATTTTGTTTCCTTAGCTTGAAAAAAAAGAAAGAATAGGAGGCGGAGCTAATGCCTGATCAGAATTCTACCGGAGATTCTTTCACACACAGTGACTGACGTCACGAGCTACCCACAATGCAACGCGCTCCATATATATATATATATATAAATACGCCATTTTCCTGGAGGTGCAAATATCCTGGAGGTGCAAATATAAACAGCTAGCTAACGTAGCCAGGCAGAGCGCACTAGGTTTTTTTTCTGAATTAACGACCGAAGAAATCGCTGCATGTCTTCGGATTACATCTCTGGACTTGAGGGGTGTGCTTTAGGTCGTTACCAGCGTAAACTAGAGCTGTGTGGGATGTCGGATTGCCCTTACAGACTGCCTGCAGATGTATGGAAAAACGACCCTCGAAAGTGGCCTTCGTCGATTTTGGCTGCATCTACGTCTAATTTCTGGAAACACCACTTGTCACAATAATATTATCATGCCATTGCATATGTGGTATTTTAGAGTTGACTAGATATTGATTAAGGCAATAGACTATGATATTCAGTACAGGAAGCTTAGCAACACCTAGACGGTGTACGGCTAAACCCTCGGCCTGCTTGCACCTCGTGTAAAATGGCGGATACCGGAAGTACGGTGTCGCCCTCGGCCCAATACCCGTATGTGTGTGTGAAAGAATAAAGTTAAATTCTGCTGTGATAAAACGCCATCCTGTTCTAAACCACATCAAGGATTATTTCTGAAACAGTATGGAGCTCAAATGCTTTTTCTCTTGCGGGTTCATCACAAGGTGAGTTCCTTTTTTTATTTCCTGCTTTTTAAACACATGTGCTCTACAGTAGGCTACAGGTTAGCTCTGAGTGTTAGCGAGGCTAATGTAAACAAAAACGAGATTATGTCCAAAACGCGTCCAAAACACGTCAGGCATTGTTTCTGATAGCAACTTTCTGTGGGTCCGCAACTTTCTATCGGCAGCAAATCTGTATCTGCTCGGTGTACCCCCTTTTTAAAAGATTTGGGTAAAGAGAAAGGGTTTTATTTTCTGACGCTTCGTGAGTCCCACACCTGGGACACATATTTATGTATAAAAGACATCAAAAAGTGCATTTTGCATAATAGGAAAACATATAGATATTCTTAATTTTCCACTGTATTGTAGTACTAGATATTTTTGATGACAATGAGGTAATCTGAGATACTTTGGATTAAACAAACAAGCTATACAATGTTAATAAATCAGCATTAGCCAGCCTGGTTAACCAAATGGTCTAAAATATAAGTCATTTCCTGTGTTATCATCACTATGTATTATTTGCTTTTCAAGCGACATTTTATATTGTGGCAATACAAGGCCCTCAGAGCAAGTGCTTTGGTCATCTTTGACGTAGAATAAAGAACAACAAAGTCTGTTTAGGGAGGGGCGGATGGATGTGCTCCCATTTCACAGCTTTTTGGCAAGTCAAATCAGCTTCAGGTTCAATAAAAAGTAGTGTTTTTCTTCTTATCTAACTCACGTCAAGATAACAAATAGGCATATATATTTTTAAATGTCAAAACATTCCTTTAAGGATTTAAAATGTTCTCTATAACACTCTTTTTTATATTATTCACACCTTCTGTTACTTTTCTCCTGTTTAACTCAGACCCCATAGCAGTCTCTGAGGAGAGATTGTATGGGATAGTGCTCTCTTCACAATCTGTACAATTAATATCATTGAGAAAACAATACGCTGAGTTCTTTAGGATCAGGGACGCAGCATGATGCAGACCTAGGTAATTTTAAGCACAGAATACCGTCACAGTTATATTTTTATTTCAAGTCATCTAAAGAACAATAATGTGCTCGGATTTCCACCACACAGCCCTCATACTCCACGGACTGATCATGCATCCATGCCCAGCAAATCGACCCTGGAGGAGGCAGCGGCCCGTAACATAACAGCCAAGTCGGAAAAAAACACACATTGATGCCCAGCTGGAGACTTCACTGCCCCTGTTTCTCAGCATGTATGATCAGTGCAGGTATGGAGGCATGCAGGGTCAGAGCAGACATATTTTCACAGCCTTACAAGCCCATATGGCTTGTCTTACATCCTTCTCTTCCTCCACTCCTCAGGAGCCACGCAGACCCCCACCCCACCTGTCATCAAGGAGTCATTAAAGCCGCTCTGTTTCTCCTCCGGCTGGTCGTTCTTTTGCTTTCCCTCCCGACACAAATTCCTCAGGTCCTTTGCATGCTGCGTTTCTTTGGAGACGTCCTGGTCCTCTCTATTTCAGACATGGGAACCCGGGGTGTCAGAGTCTGTCTGCTGTGCAGGTGCTGGGCCGAGGAGACGTGGAGGAGGAGACACGTGATGAGGAGTTGATGGAGGCTGTCAGGAGGAAGAGCTATTGTGGGAAGAACTTAACAAGAAGTACACAAAATGCACAATAACACCCAGTTATAGCGAGTATAAGGCTAAACAAAATGTTTAAACAGATCAAATATTTGTTATGTAGATTAGAAAAAATTTAATTAGAAAAAATACAAACAATAAAAAAAGCATAACAATACAACTATACAAAAATGGGACTAAATGAAACCATTTAAAAGAAAATTGCCTAGTTACATATGTATTTGAATATCAAGGATACAATATGTGTACTATATTATTTTGTTAACTCCTTATCCTAGATTTAACCTTTTGGCTGTCTAGCATCACATCCTTCTTGGGGACTCATGGGAGATTAAAGCAGGTCTAATCCTTTTATTCAACAATAGATCAATATTTAATGGACTGACTAAATGTTCCCTTCAAAGACCTCTACACCTGTGTGAGTGACACACTAATTAGCCAATTAGACACCTGCATTACTCACGCTTCCCCCACTTTGAGGAGACAACACTGTCACAGGGCATGACCCAGTCCCTGAGCTGGTGTCAGATGAAAGCCGAAAGCCGGATCATGTTTTAGACAAATCACTTCTGATTCAGCTGTGGCCTTCACTTTGCAGTTTGAAGATGTGACAGAGCCTCATAACGCCTGAGGCAAATTATAGCAAAATGCTTTACAAAAGAGTGTTACTAAGTTGCAGTGGCGAGCCGTGACTTTTATACCTAGGCCCTCTGACCCCCCACCCCCTTCCCTCGAAAGAAAAGAAGAGATATTACGTCATAGGGTATACTTCAGCGGAATATCAAAACAGCGGCCCTGGGTGCAAAGCGCATCAATGACATCGACCCTCTACCACTATGCATTGAAAATGACTTAGGCCTACCTTTGATGATCAAATCACTTAAACACAAAGTCCATCCTCCTGTCCTTTTGGATGAAGCACTTGTGGGTCATTCAGCTGATCCTTTGCCACTCCAGTTTATCATTGTAACTCAATCTTTAAAATGACTCGGTTAATAATTTCGCAACGATGTCATCATCACTATCACTGACATGAGCCATCATGAACGAACTTATGCTAATCATAAATCTATCCATCATAAATCTATCGATTAGATTTATGATTCGAAAATAATAAAAGTAGGGTAGACATGTGGATATTATCCAGCTGAACAAAACGTGCATTTATCTAACAGGTTCGTTTTCCACAGATCTTATTTCGAGCTATTTTCCAAAATCCTATGGAGAAATCCCATTGCTTTCTGTCGAGGGAATCCGAGCGAAGCTTACTTCCGGGTTTTAGGACGCGTCACTGCACCACTTGCATCGACCTCACAGCGGACGGAACTTGTCATAAAGTCCGCGAAAATAAAGCCCGCCCATTTAGAGGGAAGATATTATTGGTCAATTGTACTGTCATTTGACATTACTCTCTCGTTGAGTTACTATAGCGGGCCCTTTGTGAATGTAGAGAGGGACCAACAAGCTCTACCATCTTCACAGTAACTCGCAGAGACGGCATTTAACCCTTCACATTCCAACAGAAACTGAACAGGCAGATTCGAAGGATTTATTTCTTTGGAAATATTATTTTAAATACAATTAAATCAAGTTATTTTGGTAAAACTAATGAAAAGTGTAATAACAAAAAAATATAAAAAATAATATTTAAAAAAAAATGTTTATTTTTAATGTTTTCAAATATTATTTTTTAGAATATCTTAGGCCCTCACAGAGGGCCTATAGGGCCCTGACGGCTCGCCACTGCTAAGTTGTCGTTGATCATTCACAAAAGGAGAACTGCTAAGATTTCTTCTGCTTCTTTGGCGTAAAGTTGATCACAGTGAAATGCTACGATTCAAAGATTCAGATTCAAGGCTTTTATTGTCATGTGTGCATAGCTACAGTGTAGTTATGACAATGACAATCTGAGGTCACAGGCTCCAACAGTGCAACACAATAACACAGATAATAGTGCAAGTAAATAAAATAAAATATAATATAATAGAAATAGTGCAGAATAGTCTATATACAAGTTATTGTAGTATACTTTTATGTTTCACACAGTGCTAATGAGCTTCAAAACAAGTTTCTAAATTATTGACTTAAAGTGGACCCATCATGCTATATTTGAAACATATGTGTAGGGCCATACCTACATAAAACATGTCTGTGAAGTTTTTTTTTCAAAATACCCAACAGATCATGCATTTTAGCCATGCCTCATTTCGCTCTATTTGCTCTTTTCCAGCCCTGTTTTTGCAGGGGCTGATTCTGCTCTTGTGGCAGACTACAGCGCCACTTACAGGCCTGGCATATGTACTACAGCGTCTCCAGCGCTTTCGAGCGGTCTCTCATTCCCCTGATAGGTGGAGAGTTGCCCATATAGGCGGAGCACCCCTTTTCTGACGTCAGAAAAATTCAAATAATAATCAGATCCGTTGCAGCCCTGTTTTTAGAGATTTGGGTATGGAGGAAAAGAGAGAGGGTTGTGTTTTCTGACACTTGGTGAGTTCCCTGACACACCGGGGACACATATTCATGTATAAAAGACGTACAAAAGTGAATTTTGCATGATAGGTCCCCTTTAAGTTTACTTGAGTGCAAATCACAGCATTTCTCTGACTGCATATCCTGTACACAACTGCAGAGTTTGCTTTATCAAATCAAATCAAGTTTTATTTATATAGCACATTTTTAAACGATTTTTGGTCGAGCCAAAGTGCTGTACATATAATGAAAATACCCTATAGTAAAGACACTTTACAGTAAATACAACAGCACAGTTTGTGCTGCTTTAACCTCTTAGCTTCTCTGCCTACAGTGAATAATAAATCACAAAAATGTAAACAGGTCTTATGTAACTCAAATATTCTGCAGTATGCACGTCATGGAGCTGCATTCCTCGCCGGACTTTGCACATTAATGCAGGATCTTGGCAATAAGTCCTGAGAGCTCATGCTGATTGACTGAAGAATGTAATTAGAGGAAACATACTGCATTAACCAGCACTGTGTCTACAGGCAGCTCTCATGCAATCTGTTGACGGATCATTTGTTTTCAAGTTTCTTTTCTGTCAGCTGAGATCAGCATTGTGGATAGCTACCTTCAGATAAAATTACTTCAGGGAGTTTATTCTTGCATCTCATATTTATCAGACCATTTTATTTGTAAAGGATATAACAAGACGTAACTTTTTCCAATTTCACTGCTTTTATCTAAATGAAAATAAAACCGTGAGAGCAAAAATAATAAAAATGGACGATGTCTTAAACTATTTCAGTGCAGAAGGTCACAGGACAAAGTTATGGTTGTGATGAATTTTTGTTTGAAGATGAATATAGTTACCAAATAGTCACTCAGACTAACCATTAACCTCTTTGCATTTAATATTTATGCTTTTTTTGCATAATTTTCTCGTGCAAAGCACATAGTAACATTGTTAAAGGTAGGGTATGTAAGTTTGAGAAACCGGATAGAGATCGCTAGAATTTGAAAATACACGACCGGAGAAAATCTGCCACTTCCTCCAACACACACGAACGCGCACATGACACGAGATAAGGTTGTGCACAGATGGAAGGCTGACAGGCAGGGAGGCCATCCAGTTACTTTACCCGGGCTGGCTCAAATTATTGGTCGTGCTTTTTACAGTATAACGGGTTCCACAGATGACATTTTTTATGGATTTTTTGTCAAAGCACTTAAGATATTCATTCATTCATCTCGAGCCGGTTTCTCAAACTTACATACCCCACCTTTAAGGAAAGTGCTATAAATGTACCTTATTTTTTTCATTTTGTTTGATTATGATTTCACAATAACAGCATAAAGCAACATTTCAAAACTATGAATAAATACCTAAACACATATGTCATACCTCTAACACTGCTCATGATTGACAGCTGTTCTGCACTACAATTAGATCCCACAGAGGACGGTATGTCAGGTGGGGATCCTCTGTGGTTTTTGAGGGCTGTTATTGGCCGTATCCTCAGGGGAGGTCCTGCCCAGCGTGGCGCCATGGCGATGGGCCTTCCCTCGCCCTGGCAACCAGACTGGGGTTAAATTAGGAAAGGCTAACCCCAGAACTGTGGTGGAGACGAGGGCGAGGTCAAACACTTTGCTTTGATGATGGTGGAGGATGAAGAGCGAAGCAGACAGACGCTCTTCATCAGGGAGAGGACGGAGAAAGAGCTGCAGGTCACTTAGGTTGCTGATGTTATGAACATACATGGAGATAAAGCTGATTCATGTGCATCTAGCAAGAGAGACACTCAATCAAAAAAAAAATACTAGGATTATTGTGAGTCCTGCGAAAACTGTTTGCAGCATTGGTTTCTATTATTACTCCATTGTGCCACATTTTTACCCTTGCTTTGTGAGAATACATGAAGTATAGTGTTCCTGCATCAGCAGTTCCCAACTGAGGGTTCAATCTTTTTACAAACACTTATTAAAACAAAAATAACTTGACATATTCATGTGAAGAATGGATACATTTGTTTATAGGCTCTATTTGAGCTACACACATCCACATGCTTTGCTAACTGGCAGTACAGCAGTAACATTACCACAAAGCTAAGCTACAAATCTAAAGCTAAATACATTATGTGGAACTTTGCACTCCATAACTGTTGATGCCATTCAGATAGAAGCATTTAATGTCAACTATAATAGCCAACCTATGGAGTTAGCATTAATTACCTAGCTAGCTACACCTACAGCTGCTAGAATTGGTTAGCGACTACAGTCATTACAGACAACCAAAACTGGCAGGCCAGAAAAGAGAACCCTTCTTGCTGATTCTTCTGAACTCTATGCAAAAATCTGTGTTGTTGACCCAAAGATAACTCCATGGTTTGAGGATGTTTAGCATCACTTCAGGCGTGTGTGCTGAGGAGGAGGTGCTGACAGAGAATACTTGAAGTTGTGGATGATTTGTCCTTTCAAACATACATTTTCCAAAACAGATATAACTGGCCGTGGAACACATCAAAGCTGACATCTAAAAATGAGAAGGCCTGTCATTGGCTGTATCCCGGACATATTGTGAACACATGGTCCCAGGAGACACGTTTACCCAGTTTGGTGAAAACATCAAGACCTAATAGTGTTAGAGAGTGAAAGGAAACCCTTGAGGTGCAATAAAGTGACCAATAAAGAGAGTGTATCGAGTAGTTTGGGTTATGAACTCTGCGCCCTCGTTGGGAGTCGAATATCAGCGCCGGAGAAGCGTAGATTAATGTTTTCATGGATACAGACGGGGAACGAGGGCCAGCTGTCGACCTGATGTGTTCTTGTTCACATGACTGGGAATAGATCTGACTGTGTGATTAGACTGCTGTCTCACATCCCCGTGACCTAAAATGCTTTCACGGCAAATAACTCTCTGCAGATTGTAGACTGTAAGACATGAGCGATAGAATTGGATACACAATTGTTTTACCAGCGTAGAAAAAACACTTATTTTTGAAAATCTGCACACACTCATGGACTCATTGAGGGTGGCATGTCTGGATGGTAATCATAGAGTCTGCGTGCTCTGCAAAAGCAAGTTCTCAAGTTTGAATCCTGAGTAGTTATTTGCACATCAACAGCTGTGCAGTCATCACGTTTTGAGGCAAGACGTGTACCTGTTTACCCAGCTTTCAGACAGCATTTGGCACCATATACATAATTTGAATGGAATATATAATTAAATTGGATACAATTAACATTTTTCTTTGTTTATATGAACTCAAAATCACATTTGAAGAATCACCTGACATTAAAACTGCCATACTGTTTAAAATACTGAACTTCACAAACACTGTCCTGCATTATATTCCAGGAATGCTGGGATGCCACATCGCTTCAGATTAAATTGAATTTAGTGCATAGCTAAAATATTGGTTTGCAACCAAAAGAAAATGTGACTTTGATCGGTAGGCCTACTTGCCGCCCTGTTCAACCAACATCATCATTTAAATGTCATGTGGCCGGCATTTACCTCAATAGTTTTATTTGACTTGTTGTCATGAGGAACATCTGCTCTGAAGTATCCGCTCTAAAAGGCACTTTCTCTTATACTCTAACATTCTTCAAAAACAAACAGAAATCTATTCACCATAAAATCTTATTTGTTTGTGTAATTCTTCTCATTCTTCCTAACCACATGGGAAGGATACAGTATGTAGGGGTTACACTGTTTAGTTATTACTTAAAAACAAACTTTACAGTGAAAATGTTTCCAATTTCCATGAGAAAAACTTGCAGTAAACCCAGATAATCTGCACTCTTAGCATCTGAAAACAAACACTGAGGATTATTTGCTGACCGGCTCGGCTGAACTCTCGACCACACAGCCTTAATCCGGCTATCCAAAACACTGCACTGACACAACAAAGAACAATAACGTCTCTCCCTCCTGTCGCAACAAATAAAAGTCTCACGTTAGTGCGCTATACAGTGGCTGCCAAAAATATGTTAACGTGTTTTATATTTATAACAAAACAGACCACTTAATCCCATTTACATCTCTTCTGCTATATCTGAGAGTTATTTGAAATAAAAAACGGGTTAGTAGTTTTACTTATTTGACATATTTAGTAATAATTGTTTAGCGTATTTATGTGACGTTAGCTCCGTTAACGTACCTTGTAGATTTTCCTATCTTGAATGGATTAACGTTCGTCACAACGATGGCATTGACGCTCATTATAAAAAGAAAAAGCAGACAAAAAACGAAGTACCAATATGAGTAATGTCTTCAGACAATAAGCTGTCTTTCTGTTTTGAACTTCAGAGATTTCAATATCAAAAGCAACACAAGAGTCAGGAGAAAAGTGATGTATCTGAGATATACAACATATTGTGATATAAAACATGTTTTATGCATAGTCAAAATATTGGATATGCCATGGATAACCATGATAAATGATTCAGTCAAATGTCCCTATTTTGTTGGGTTGTTTAGACGAGACAAAGACGGGTCATTGAAATCTGAGATTAGAAAAAACAAGAAGAGGGATATTAAAACAGATAATGCACAATAGATCTAGATTTGTTGATAACTCAATATACTGTTTAAATTTAGAGATGCTACTACGTGATGATAATTAGAGAATTTTAGACATGGGTCGATTCAAACCAACTGTGCAGCCATGGTTAAAGTCAAATATTTAACCTTTATATCAACTAAAGCAGGAATACTCCCTGAATTAAAACGGGTTAATATTCAGTCTCCTGTCCTGCCCTGCCCTTGTACCACACTAAGGGTCAACTGACACATACACTATTGTCTCCTCTTTCTGTACATTTCTGTCTGGGGTTGAACCAGAGCCCCTCGGCAGTGCTACCGTTGTTCTGCTGCTGTCTTTCCTGACGTCAGGTGGTTATTTGAAGAGGGGTCCGTGGCTCCTGGTCAGGTTTCTCTCAGGCCCGAGGCTCATCCCATCTCCCTGACCCCCTGGGAAGCGGAGGTCACGCATGAGAGCAGGGGAATGAAAAGGGCCATTCCTCTGATTTATGGCCCGACGCAGCCATAGGATACCTTCAGCTCAGGGATGGTTTTTGTTACGGAGGCGGGGGTACACCGTGGCAGATTTCCCCCATCACCTGCCAAGGTTTGGTTTAAGATTTCAGCCATTTAGCGGGTAATCAGAGTCAAAGGAGCAGTAGCTGAAATGGTGGGTTAGGACAATAAGCAGGTACAACACAGTCATCATTTGCTTTTGTCGGATTCTCTGGTAGATTCACAGATGTGAGCCAGCTGTTGGACTCTGAAACGGTGTTACATAACTTATTCGACTGCTGCTGCTGCTGCTGCTGCTGCTGCTGCTGCTTTGGATCATTCCAGCCATTCTTGGACTCACTTATGAGGATTTCATTTTATTTCTGTATCAAATCAAACTCACGTTCCAGTCCCTCTATCTTTATTCAAACCTAATCTGCCGTCAAAGTTCCTACACGTTATACTGTCTTTCCTAAAAGTTGGAAGAAGTAGAGCTTTGGTTGACGAATGGTTGCATCGGATGCAATATGACCGCAATGTCGCCGGTTCAATTTCAGCCAGGTCCCTCATTCTTTGCTCTCTGCTCCACCGGAAAAAGTTACAACAAATTACAATCATCATGTGATTTGTTCGGACACAACATTTGAAAAATGTCCAACTTTGTCTTGGCATTTGTGTTTTTCTGTTTTTTACAATATGGGACGGTACAGTGCCCGTTGACAGCAAATCAGGCCCATTTATTATGCTTCCAAGACCTTTACGTAATTATTAATTTAGCTACTTTCCCAGTGTTTAGGGACTAAGAAACCGTGTGTGGTAAGGAACTAGGACACATCTTTTGTCCTCCACAGTAACTTCAGTTCTCATACTGCCTCTTCAGAGTCCCTCATGCTCTTAGCTTTCTGATTTATCTGGCACATCACTGATTAAACTGTGCCATGGCTGCTTATTAGCTATCGTGTTTTATTCTTGCATTGTACAGACCTCTGTGCTACTTTTGTGTGTTCTGACTGCCTCTCTATCCCTGAGTCATGAAGCTAGCTTCTCTCAAGCGTAGGCATCTACAGTCTGCTGGAGCTGCTGGCGCTGAAGAACTAGGTCAGATTTGACACACTTCAGAACCCATGCTAACCCTAACACACATTATTGCATCTCAAAGCACGGAGGAAGAAATCCCAGCTGCAAATGCATTACAGTTTGAGGTCCACTCGGACACAAAGTGATAGTATTTGACCCGAGTTGTTGTCAAACAGCTGGACTGGAGGTTTTTAGCCAAAGAGAAGCTCATGTTCTGCCTGCCTCTGCGATGTGACGCTGAAAGAGTCTTGTTGTGACAGTTGCCAGAAGCGTTCAAGACCACAGTGAGTTTAAAACTCCAGGCAAGAAAGGAATCACATTTTTTATTTGTTGCCCTAGAGAAAAGTCTGTTTTGCTTTTGTGGCAGTAAGGAAACGACACGAACAAAGTAAACCCACAACTGCTGGTAAAACATGTTAAAACAGTATGGCATTAGTGGGAGATTAAAGTGCTCTAAATAGTTTTGTGAAGTTTCATAATATGTTTTATTAAATTAAAACTTTGAACCAGTTTTGAAGTCATATTTGGGTCAAACACTTTCCTGTCAAGATTTGCTGCTAGGCAAAAGTGTAGAGCAGGAGGTCTTTGGCTATATTTTTTATGTGAGTGGAAAACCACATCAGCAGCTTTAAAGCCTACAGTGGTGGTGAATTCCTGCCAGTTTAACATCCACTCTTCAAATCAGGGTTTTTCTGCAAGCTCACCAACATTCTTAAGCAGGTACAGCAGCTCGACTTTACCCCGAAAAGCTAGACACTAAACCAAACTAAACCACGTCAACCCTGTAACAATACAACATCTGAATTGTCGTCTACAGCTGTTGTCTGTTTGTTTCCATGCAGACTGTGGAAGAAAGGCCAAACCCAAAACACGACCATATGTTTAAACCTTGTCCGATGAACCCAAAACAGGATGTCGCAGCAGGCCGTCCGGTCACAGTAACTGACATGGACACAGACACAGGAGGGCTATTGTTTTCCTCCTGCTCTGGAAAGGAGGTAAGGGAAGTGTGGTGAAGGGATGTAGAAATTGGAGTTGTGTGTTTATGTCTGTAATTACACTGTACGTGTTGCAGTTAGAGACTTACATACTTTAGAGCTATCTGAAGAAACAAAGCATTTTGCTCACTGTCTGAAAAACAGAGCCCCGGGACCATGTCAGAAGATTGTATCCTGGAGACTGAAAAAAACAGCTTAGACCAATTTAGCTGCCAGCCAGTAGATATTAGGCTGGAATGGTTGGCCGGTTTAGAGGGGTTTTAGACACTTTAGCTGGCCAGGATGGCTGGTTTAGCTGGTTTAGCTGGTGCACCAGCTAAACCAGCTAAACCAGCCACCCTGGAGCTTCCTTTGATGCTTGAAAAGTTGAACTTTTCTCAACTTTCGAAGCGAGCAACGGAGGCAAAGCTTGACGTCACCCCATTCAAAGTGAATGGGAAGCGTCTCCGTTGAAGCACGCAACGGAACCATGTGGACGTACCATTAGCGCCAGTCAAAACGATGTTTTATACCGCTTTGTTTCAACCACTGCCGTCTCGCCGTTCACCCGTGTCCCGCCCTCTCTGTCTGTCTGTCTGTTTCAGTTTCACCAGCAAGACTGCTGGTAGACCAGCATAAACACCAGCTTCACCAGCATAGACCAGCTTAACTACCAGCTAAAACCAGCATAGACCAGCATGACATCCATGCTTGGCTATGCTGATGTAGCTGGCCAGGCTGGTCTTGAACCAGCAAGACCAGCCTGGTAAACCAACTAAACCAACCTAACACCAGCTAAAACCAGCTAAAACCAGCAACCATCTTAAACTGGTCTATGCTGGTTTTTTCAGCAGAGATTTGTAATCATTAGGCCCGAGGAGTAAATAAAAAGCTTTATGTTTCTTTTAAGGAACAGTTTTGACTTTGAAACATGTTTATATTATATATATTTTAGAAGATTTTTACAATTTCTTTATCGGAATCAGTTTTCACTGAGATATATATTGTGTTGATTCGTGAGCTTTGAGTTTGATTTAGTTACATGTTACTTTTGGACTTAGCCAAGCTAACTGTTTCCTTTTGTGACTTTGTGCTAAGCTAAACTAAGCTAAGCAGCTGTCTGTAGCTTCTTATTTCTCAACCACGCAATTGCTACCCATTTAGATATTCCTAAAAGGAGTTTCTTACTCTTATAACATTACACTGATCAGCAACGATGTCCTGTTATTTGTCCAGAAGACAAAGTACAGCTGTTTGGTCCAGGGGAGATTTCCCAACTTTGAAAAGTCTTGCAGTTCAAACAAACAAAGTAGGTGATAAAGGGCCCTAAGGCTCACCAATTAACACATTATAGCGTATTTGTTTTGTTTGTACACAAATAACTATGTAGGTTATATCGTGTTTCTTTTATTGGGATGTCAAATGCTGTTAATAGATTTTGGCTAGACTAGCTGCTTTCCCTGCTCACTAATAATAAATGGACTGAGTTAATGGAGTTTCCCTTCAGGATTCAAGCTCTGAGACTGGGTAGACTCTAAGCATAAGATAAAAAACACTTTTAGATCTGACTTCCCCTTGAGATTTGAAAACATTGAGAGCTGGTGCATGTGCAAACAACAGATGACTCAGGTCTAAGAGGGAAATAAAGAGTGTCAGGAGAAGTCTGCAGAAGGCCGGAGGGTCGCCATCAGACGGTGTAGACACAGCATCAGGCCACACTGAGGACGCCTTTACAAACACAACCTGTTGCAACTCACTCAAGAGCAAGACCATGCAGGGAATGCTAAAACGATTAGCGCTTAGCCACTTGAGATAATGTGAAAAATGTGACGTGATGTGGTGGAGGGCGGCAACAAAGAGTCAAGGCAATAATCAGTCGACCATTAACCTCCAAGACGATTAGAGAAGTCAAAGCTTATTTTAAAATGTTTTTATATTGACTTCTGTGATCTAAAGAGTAGTCTTTTACATTTTGAAGGTTTTGTTTCCTATATATTGAATGTCTAAGAATGTTTGAAATACGTTATCTAGGAAAACCTTTTGCTATAATTCAAATGCTTATTATTAAGAACACAAAAAAGACCTAAAACAAATGACCTCGACACAATTATTTCATTCTTTGTGTTTATTTGCCGTGTACATCATATACACAAACATCTTTGGAATAAAACCAAATCTCTCATATATATTTATGTCAAATAAAAAAAAGAGATTCAGAGTTCCATGGAGCCATTTTGTAAACATGCAACCAAATGTTTTTGGGAGATATGAAACAAAAAAATCTGGGTTGGAGGGATTTCATTAGTGTGCCATGCTGATGTTGATACTGGAAATTAAACATAACAAAGCTGCAAGTAATGGTGTTAATTTATCACATACAAAAATATTGTGCCCTTTAGTTCAGTCATTCTCAACCCAAACGCCTCTCACTTTAACCTTTGCATACCTTCGCAGACCCCATGTTCATATTTCTGTGGCATCCAGGCCAAGCAATGGAAATTACCTTTCATGGAGATAAAGTGAAAGTCACTGATGGATGGATGAAGTGAGGTAGGATCTGTGCTTATCAGAGGAAGGAGGGCGTCTGCCTCCCCTTCTTGTTTTGATGGGCACTGACTGAGCCAGATGGGAAGGTTAACGTCTGTAAACTGCCAGATGGTAAAAGTGACACTAAAATATTTTGAAGGCAGGCTTTGACAACTTTAGCTACTTTACTTTTAGAGGTGAATAGATAATTTTCATGGATTCTTCTTCATTTATTCTACTTATATCTAGTGAGTTTAAAATTGTGCTTATATTTGCTTGCAAAAGTCCAGTTTTGCTCTTACAGGAACATTTCCCTGATGTTCTCGCAACCATGTCGCTCACAGTACTCACTCAATAGACATGAAACATGAGCTGTGGTAATCAATGAGTGTGTCACAAGTGATTATTGGACAGGGTTAATAACACGTGAGCATCAACCCCCTTCAGAGATTAAAATCAAGGTGAAAATTATGAAAATCACTGGTCACAAATGGATTCTTGTCTTCCACGAATCGAGCTCAGTGTTTAACGTTATATGAGATGAATCTCTGTGGAGGGTCAAAGCTATATCTTCTTTATTTCCTTTGTCTGTCCAGTTCAGTGTATTAACAACCCCACAGGGGTCCTTTGCATGTTTGTTCCAACGCCTGCGTTTAGGGAGTAAAAAAAAAGAAGCAACACACAATCTAGACTGGGACAGATCCAAATGAGGTACTCATGGTTCACTTCACACTCACACAACAGTTTTCCAGTTTTAGTTAAAACATAGCTTAGTGGTTTTCCATTTTAATCTAGTCATTAAGTGAGTGTGTGTGTGCCAAGGACACTAAACTGTCCAGTGTGTCATGACAAACATACACTTATGTGCCTTGTGAGGGCCACAGGGGCCTGTTCAGTTCGGTCTGTAACTGAAAAGAAGCTACAAATTGAGAGGACAGCGAGGTCCACTCCACACACACGGAGACATTTGGTTTCGTACACCAGTAAGGTCTTTCTACACCCACACAAAAGGTCCATAAGATCTATAAATACAATATATCAATTTGCCCTGCGATAACTAATAGCAGTTGTTGCAGTTGTTTGAAGAAACAGTGTCTTTGGAGTCAGGAAGAGCAAGGGACCAAAGGTTAACGTGTGCCTTGGAGTGCTAACTCTATGTTATGACTTAATGCTTCACTTGTAGTTTGTGATGCCTCTTAGCAGCACATTACTGCACTGCTCCTTCTCTTTGGGTGAGGATGCTTAACGGTTTAATCAAAAATAAGTTCTTGTTAGAGGAAACCCTTCAGACACCAGCACTCCACCACACATGGTTCCTTGTGCCTATATTACACAGTAGACTCTTTGGGTCCCTCTCGAGCAGCGTTCTTACACCCGTAAAGCCACTTGATGACACGAGCATTCCTCTCAATGATTGACACGCCGTTGGGAAGCTGCTCAGCCAGCTCCTCCTGAAACAGCCCGTCTCCTGAGTGCTGCGAGAACTCGCTGGGCTCCGAGCCGCCACATCCGTCCCCTACCACGCTGCGGAGGGCCAGCGAGAGTGTGTCTATGGAGCTGGCCCCGGAGAGGAAGTTCTCACGGCCCAGACGATCTATCATATCCAAATCCAGCCCGCAAAAGTCAAAGAAATTCTCCTGATCTGACAACGCTACTGAGCAGCGCAGGTCGGACCCAAACTGCTTTCTGGGTGTTGGTGGGGGTGACGCCCGCTTCCATGGGTCGTTCTCATCATCATGGTCACTTGAGTGGTTGTCAGTGTTGATACCATCACTGGTACCGTTTGTAAATCCATTATTAGTCTGTTCAAGCAAAGAGCTAAACCCAGGGCTGGGGATCGACCCTGGGCTGCGATCATGGTCAGTTTTACTCGACCCCCTGCTCCCCGGTCCTCCGTCAGTATTGTCTTTTTCATTGGTCCAAGACATGCGGGAATCTCCATCCCGTGATGGCGCTTTCTCTTCACCAATCACCATCTTCTGGATCTTGCCATCACCTCCGCTACCCTTCTCCCTCATGGAGCCCTGGAAGAGGCGACGGACAAAACTGTATCCCTTCACTTCACTGTTATTGTTCTCTGCAACTGCTGCACCTTCGGGGCTCTTGCACTCTTTCTTCTGCCTGTACATGAGGAGGGAGTCCGGCCTCAGCATGCGTTTGCCATTGCTTCTTCTGAGTACAGGGGCACTGTGGGGCGCTACCAAGGAGTTGATGCCCGGAGTCCTGGGGTTGGGAGGCAAAACATTGTTCACATTGCTCCGGTTATGCGCCTCGATGTCAACAGAAGTCCGTCTGTTCTCCTTCCTGGAGTCGTCATTTTCATTCTCATCTCTTGAGGTGAAGGAGCCAGAGAGTGTAGAGAAGGGGGTGTTTGATGAACAGCGTGGGGTGAGACGAGGCGTCAGGCTGCCAGGGGTGGATAAAGCTCGTCGGGGCTGCGGTGGTGGAGTAGCGCATGGCACCAGCACTGGCTCCTGTTTGGTATTTATCACCTGCTGGCTCTTAACATATTTGGCTTTGTCCGCCTCAAGCCTCTCCACAGCGCTGATTGAGCGTCCATATCCTCCACCATCTATCGTCCTGCGCAGGTAGTCTGGACCCTTGTTGAGGAGCCTCAGAGGGGAGGGGGATCCAATTGGCGTGAGGGGCTTCATGTTTATTTACTGAGCTGGGAAAGACATCAAAACTGCAGCCCACAAATGACTGACAGCTTCTGGTGTCCCTCAGAGAGCAGTTGTTGGCCCTATGAAGGTTCAAGTCTAGAGATTCTGCAAAGGTTTCTAGGTGCAGAAAACAGTGGTAGCTCTCATTCCTGTTCTCACCGCTCTCGAACCAACTTCGAGAGGTAAAAGATGTGTTGCAATTCAGCACACCACAGACTCCTACGTATTCTATAGATAGCTGACAGTCTCTTTGTTGGGCAATGTCAGAAACCACACAAATTGATATCTCTATCCAGTATTTATACAGGCATTTGGATATGCAGGCAGGGCACAGGGAAGGCCTTTTTTTGTCAGCCAA
Organism: Pseudochaenichthys georgianus; assembly: GCF_902827115.2. Lineage (NCBI taxonomy): Eukaryota > Metazoa > Chordata > Actinopteri > Perciformes > Channichthyidae > Pseudochaenichthys > Pseudochaenichthys georgianus. The sequence goes on from NC_047518.2 coordinate 34,712,393, forward strand.
GGTCACTCCCAAATGAGACGCTCCCAGCCCACAACGCAGCAGAAATAGCAAGCAGGGTGCACTTTGAAAGGGTTATTCTTTCCTCCCCCACTTTTTCTTCTCTCCTTCTGTCTCCTAACAACACCCTTTGCTGTTTCAGTGACGGCTGCCTGGAGAAATTAGATATAATGGCTTCAAATATTTGCTTTGTGCAGGTTGTCTGAGGGTTGCCGGGTCAAGACTTTTGTTGTTTGACGCCCGTTGTGGTTGAGGTGACCTGAGGGTGGCCGGCACCGAGGCACTTGGGTCGTTGATGGACAGATGGGGCAGATGCAGATCTCGTCCTTGTCCTCGCTTCACCTGTGTGGACTCCTAGGGGACACACAGAGAAAGAAAGAGTGAGTTTTAGTTTGAAATGTTATCCTCCAGGGCAAGCAACAGAGACCAGATGGCAGGCAGAACAGTGGTCCCTAAAGCTCGTATTTAAAGCTGGAGGGAGTTACATGACCGAAACAGATTACATATTAAATACAATAAGCATGCTAATAGAAGCTGACACTCCTAAACATGAGTAAAGAGGCAAGGGTTCAACTAAAGGCTATGTTGACATGCTTAAACATTTTAGAAGTTAGAATAGTTTTTCCTTTATCACAATTATGAATTAACGAGCATATGTGGGTAATGTTTCCCACGCACGCATTTCTTTATCTTTTGTCACTCATTCAAATCTGTCCTTTTATTTTTGTAATGATTGATGTCCTTTGTCCAGACAGCATTGCCACATCCAGTATATTTTGGATGAATGATGAATGAATTTAACAATGTCCAGTAGGCCAAAAGAAAAGGCAGCAAACACAACATCCTAAAGGATTCATCGTTGTGAAAACTTGGCAAGCAGAGGGAAATTGTATTATTATTTTGTAGTTTTAATTAACAGCATTTTAACAATAATGTTGTTCATTTAATTAGTTTTTCTTGGCAACAGTTCTTTTGTCTGTCAAAGCCATTGCTCTTACATACCAGGATAAGAAACTCAAGGGGGAAAATCCCTTTAAAAATAACAGTCTTTTGACAGGTAGGTTTAGCTGAATGCCGACAAGATTTAAATAAACATCTGTGTTAAAAACTACACTGAGTTTGTTGTCATTAAACATCTCAAAGTGTGACCAATACCCTTCTGAGCTAACATCTCTTTCACAGTCACAGTTAAACAGCTTGTCTTTCATATTAACAAGCCACTAAAAGAGGTTACACAACACTTTAAAACAAACATTATATATTTATGTGTTCTGTGAAGAGAGAGGTTTTATATATTTTAAAGTTGTCAAGCTATGAGGATTTGGAAGTGGAGAGTAGGTTGCACGTGTCTATAATGGGAAAGGCTCTACCCAAGGAGTATTTATAGCATGAAAACAACCCTGCCCACTTATCGTGTGTCTATGTATGTGTGCATGTGGTCATGGGTATATCTGCTGCTCTAGTTTTGCACCTGAGCTTAATGTGTATGTCGGTCAGCACAAGGCAAAAAAGGACTTCCCTATGGATTCAAAAAGGCAATATATATAACCGTTGTCTTATTCTACATCTTATTCATGTCTACGAAAGAAGCAGCATGTTGTGAAGAAAGTGTGAAGACAGAGAACACATCTCTTGAACTTAAAGATGTTATATATACCAAGTGGAGCGAGTTTTTTATTCACTTCCCTTCAAAATCTGTGTGCTGTGCTAGACAACAGGAGGTGCTTATTGTTCCCTCAGGTCTGCTTCAAGTGTTATCAAATGCTATTTTAACTGTTCCTTCACATGAGCTAAAACAATGAACCACCTCCTCTGGCAGGAAAAAGGATCCATGTCTCATGATTTAAGACAAACCATATGACCCCACTGATAGCACCAAGCACAAGCAAACACCACTTAACCCTTGGTTTACCGTCTTAAAGCACTACGATATAGTAAATGGCAGAATAACATTCAACAAAGGTCATGACGTACATTCAAACTTATGACAACATGACCGACTGCACTGTCATTGTCAATGTCACTGACATTCAATTGAAACAAAGTGACTTGAACAAAGCAAACCAAGGGGGGTAACAAAATTGGTATCTCAAAGGAAAACAAATATGGCCGATTCTCTAGTTTTTGGAAATACGTTTAGGACTAACAAGGACAATAACAAATTAAAGACCTGGTTTAAAAGCGTTTTGCATATTTGTTATAAACCAGAGTAACTCAAAAACATCTGAATACCCTAAATACCAGCAGTGAATTTAGGGACATAAGGTTGTGAAAATTATTCTTTTGCATTAAATATTTCACTTTCATTTGAATTAAGCCCATTAGATAGCTGCAATCGAAGATATACACAATTTAGAACACAACTTCTTAACCATGGCATTACTCTTTTGTCTAATGCTACTTAACTACTATTGACACATAAGAAGTTTCACGTTTCATTTCACGTTCACGTAACTCGACCTCCTTTAGTCTGCACACCCTCACAGAGAAGCTTGAGCATGTCAAATGTCATGCCACTATAAACCACTGAGGAAGGGGGGGGGGGTCAACAGCCAACTAGTTGTTTTTTTCCAGATGTCGGGAAAGTCAGCCATTGTTTAGGTAGAGTTCCGGGAAAAGCAACAGGTGTGGAAGAGTAGAAGCATGAAACAAGAAAAATAGGCAGAAAATGAGGAGGAAGTGGGACTGGAGGTTACAGTGTATGGTCAGGGTTTTTGGGTATTTATTAGACACCTTTCTTCCGGAACAATCTGTTCCACATCTGTGTTTAAAATGAAAAAGGTGCAGGATATGCTACTGAAGCATTAAAGAAGGTTATTGCCATAGCAAGTCAGTATTCCTGATGTTGGCTTTTATTGAGGGGTATGGGGGTAATTGATTTGTCTACAGCAACTGATAATCTGTACAGTCCTCAACAATATGGGCAATGTTTGTCCTTCTTCTGATGTTTTCCTTGGTTTAACTCTGAATGATTGTGTGAACTCATTGAATCTGACATTACAAGCTTGAAGGGAGCCAGCCGCTTTCAGAGGTTATCTCTTGCTCCAAGTGTTATCTCGGACATCATATTTCTAAATCTGAGTCACAGTGACGTTTTTTCAAAAACAATGTCTTAACCAGAAATGGTCCTGAAAATAGAAAATGACTAAGGATTCTTCTAAACATAAATTAATAAATTAAAGGAATAGTAGATCAGGGGGAAGAAGAAATGTGCATGAAGACACACACGCACACGCACACGCACACGCACACGCACACGCACACGCACACGCACACACACACACACACACACACACACACACACACACACACACACACACACACACACACACACACACACACACACACACACACACACACACACACACACACACACACACACACACACACACACACACACACACACACACACACACACACACACACAGAACAACATTAGCTCCATTGACTGTAATGAGCCAGATTAGTACCCAGCACCTTCTCCTGTGATCTCTAGGTTTGTGAAAAGCGTGAGATGGCTGTAAAATTGTCCTCGTGTTACGCAACCTCATTCATCTCTCTCTGTAGGTTGTCATTAACCTCTAAACCCTTCCCCTTCTTTCTCATCTCTATAGTGAACAACCCCCCACCTTCCCCGTCCTTATGCTACCTCACCTTGGGTCTCTCATTTCCCCTGCCCTCCTTCCCCCTCATCATCTCTCCACTATGTGCCACAGGGCCTCGGTACCCTCTCATTTCCCCCCTGCCCCATCACTCTCTTCCTGTCTCTCTCCTGCTGCTCTATTTACTCCGTCTGTGTCTGAGTGCAATCTTCAAAAGCTTTTGCCAAACAAGATGTTTTATTCAGGAGTACTGGATTTAATCATATATTGTCACTGTTATTTATGGAGTAACCTATTTTTCACAAGGAAAGACACATTTGAGGGTTCATAATGTGAAATAACCGAAAAAGGACTGAAGAAGAAATCTTTCCAACTATTTTGACTCTATTCAAATGAAACAATCCAAAAAAGTAAAACACACATTTTGGTTAATCTGTTCACAGTTTAGAAACTTGAGCAAAATATGACAAGTTAGGTGTAGGCATTGTTTACCTATAAAGGTTCATACATCCAAACTTTTTGGAACTAGTGGTCTAATCTTATTGGTCTTATTATTTTTGTGTCTATGTTAATTTGTTTTCGCTCGGGAGCTGTGACACACGTGCAACAGCTAAAATAAGAAGTGCAACGGATACCTTCTCACCTCTTTCTACATGAATTGTCGGTCACAGGAAGTTACAAAAAAATGTCAGAAACAGTCCCCTCCACCCAAATCTGATTTTGGGATAATATATTTGTGGGCTGTTCAAAGATTCAACAAGCACTCTGCTCCATTCACAACTACATATGTATACTACTGTGAGCCTTGTTACAGGCGGAGCTTAAGGTCAGTTCATTGAACATAACACTTAATAGATTGTACAACATGACAAGCTGGATAGTTACAGAATGAAGCCTGTGAATGAAAACATATACAAACAAGTGAAATGTCAGAGGAAATCTACAACATCTTGATCATAACAGACTGCAGGATCACCAATGCAGCTCTCCTTCACCTCCCATCCCTCTGTTCTTTAATTAAAACGCCTGCCTGCCTGTCTGCTCTCTATCCCTTCCTGCCTCTCAGTGTCCTCCCTGTGAAGCGGACGGCCCAGCCTGCAGGGGAGGCTTAGCCCGGCGCCCCCATGCAGCTAAAGAGGAAACAGATGTTTTGTGCCATGCTACATCAAGACCCTCGGACATACCCTGACCGAGAGCTGTCAAGAGAAGCGACAGTGTACTTCAATTTCCCTTTTAATTAACGGCATTGTAAGTGTTCTATATTTGAGCCCTGGAGAACACAAAGCAGCATGTTTACATTGTGTTATCGATTATCGACAGTGGAAAAATACAGCTCTGCTTATTTTCTCTGATGTAAAGCGGTGCCGCAGAAAGAAGATAAACACCAAAGAAATGCAGGAAGTGTTTGTTTGCTTCAAGAAAGCCCACAGAAAAATAACTGTATCTGGTTTAGCATTTCAAAGAGGAAAAACAGCTGGCGTCGGATTAGAAGGTTAAAGGAGGTCCCAGAGTGAATGATGTATTCAGCGTGATAAACAGGAGATAAGAGGTTCATACATTCACAAGGACCACCTTTAAAGTGCTTGGGAATAAATTCAGCATGCTTACCTGGACAGATGAGAGGCATCTGCTGCCGACAGAGCCAACTGGCCTCATTTAATGCCTTTCCTTTCTTCCCTCCCGCAAATCTCACTTTCTTAACACTAACGTCTGGCCCTGCTCCTAATGATGACACAGAGTAATGATCAGCAATGGGCTGAAATGTCTGAATGTTCAAACGTTTTTTTTATGTCACGGTGAAGCATCTGTGCACATTGATTCTCTACAGTGTGAACATAAAGCGCACTAATGAGCCACGATGTATGACTCTATCCTGTTCGGTCATTAACCAACACCACAGACCTCAAGAAGTCTGTTATGGGGCAGGACAAAGAACAAGAGGTGTCTTCATCTATTAGTCAAATAAAAGGACATACCGGCCTTTCTTTTGCATTATTACTGGGGCACAACAATGGTCCTCCTCCAGGTCTACAGATAGGTCTTGACCTGGCTCATTAGTCGAAAGGGACAAATAACAACATGGTGACAATAAAGTGTAAGAGACGGAGCCACAGGACATAGGCTTCTGTCCCTGAAAAGGCCTTGTAGCCAGTTGTAAATCCTATCAACATTGTGAGGCCTTGAGCTGCATTAGCCGCTTGATCTACGGTGAGATGCTACCTAGGGGCTGGCTCCACAGCAGAGGGCCACCTGGGACGACTTACGGGACCCCCGCCCTGAATAAGCCTCCTCCCAAACTGTAAAATGGATAAGATAGGCTCTTAACTCACTGCTGCGGCTCTTTTGTCATTCAAAACAAATCAGCCCAGAGACAGCTGAGGCCGGCGCAGACTTTGGAAGGAAAGTGATAAGATATGAGCCTCTGAGGAACATGCTGTGTCTTTGAAACTACACGTCAATATGAGTTAAAGAAGACAGAAAAGACCAAGAACACAGAAATGTGAAGAGATCTCCTTCTACTCACAACAAAAACCCCTTAAAGTATAAGAGTTAATGAGCCAGTATGCAGACAAGTAACTCAGGCTAATTAGCAAGGCTTGCTAATAATCAGCTAAGTCTATTCACTTATTGTAAAATCAACCAAAACCTATACAAAATAATTTCTCGCTAGTTGTTGAAAGTAGGTTGAATAAAGAAGTGAAAACACAAACATCTTCAAAAGGAAAAATTGTACAATAAATCAACGCGAGATAACTTCCACACATAACAGCTAAGTAGCTTGTAAAACAGCTAATTATTAGCCAACTGCCTTGCAAGCTGGTTAATAATCAGTGAGAAAAAGAGCATTTTATAACAAAATAAAGTAAAGATTGATCCAAAGCTTAATCAAAAGTGAAAGCAATTGTTAGTTGGCTGTATTCCACTAATCTGAGTTAAGTACTTTAACAGTGAGATTTTAGTGGCTCAGACAGAGTCAACCAAAAGCAGCCTTTTACTGTAAGTCTGGACTTTATCAACACTGTAACGCCCATGCAGTGCTAACACAGATAGCGTCTGCTGAGATAACATGTTCACATTTATTCCTCGCTTTTATCAACTGGGCAAGTTCCTTTCTCAAACAAGGGCCAGGAAAAGTGCCGGCACTGTTGATAATTAAACCGCTCTGACCTATAAAATGTTACGAGTCAATATTTACTTTTTAGCTACAGTTTTTAAGATAATAACAACACTCAAACTTAGTCTTTGAAAGTCTGATTTGAAAACTGAAAATGAGTTTTAGTAATGAGAATTTCTGCTAACAGCTTGACTAAGTGGTGCAGAAGTCACTCACATGATGTCTACACCAGGTGCAATGTGCCAGGAAACCTAATAATCCTCCCTGTAACACAGAGACACCTGAACCAGCCTCCCAGAGCAGGAATGTTAAGCCCGGCTGCGATACCTCACTGTTGATGAGTGAACTATTCAGGGTTGAACTTGTGCACTTACAGGGAGATGACGTATACATGGATCCTCAAAAAAGTATTATCACTCATCTGTGGGGCATGGATCTAAAGAAAGGTGTCCTAAAATAGCATCTTATCCATTCTAATGAGAGCTACTCACTGAAAGAATATGTCAACAAAGTTTCTTTCTACCACTTAGATGCCCATAATACATGTGCATTAGTGTCTCTTCTTATTGAGCCTGCCTGACTTCCCGCACACATGAATTATGGGAAAATAATTATTTAATTGAGCTTACTTTATAGACAGAATTTTCTGTTAAAAGAATACATTAAAAAGCATTTTTTAAAGACAAAGTCCCAAAAATGCTGTCATCTCAAATGTGTTAAAGTCTATTGGTGATTGTCAGTCAGATGAAATAAGCAATATTGATGTTCATTTTATAGTAGTAGCCTACAGGTGCGGCTTTTAAAAACTTTACTTAAAAGAGAAAATATGGAGGTAGGTTTCCTTTAGATGTATATATCAAAATCCTTTCTGAAACTCTGCATGTTACCTGACCTGCAGTTCCACCTCTGGCCACTATAGCATGGTTCCCTGGGCTTGATAAAACACAAAACTAATGCAAAGGTTACATATAGAGCAACCAAGGTGTGCAGTTTGTCATGTGGATGTTTGTGTGGGAGGAGACAGTAAGAGAGAGTGTGAGCAGGAGAGAGTGTACACAGAGTGTCCAAATCTGGGCTAAATCATATCAAGGTCTTGTGTCTGGACAGCATTGTTTAGTAAATTAAGACCACCGCTGCTGCTCCCTCCACATGCCAGCCCGCTTTATGTGACCAGCAGTACGAACCGCAGTGACCTACAGTATACGGAGTGTGTGCAGAGCAGCAATGGACTGGGAATGCACTTTGCAACTCAGGCAACACAGATCTCGCCTGAAAAAGCTTGTCCTGAGGTTGTTTATACAGCGTTTACAGCTCAGTGCATAGGCAGAGATCTGGGCACATCCCTCAATCTCCTAGAGTCTTCAATTATTAAGGCCTGTTCCCACAGTGAGCTCCCTCATTAAGCTCTCAGCTGGTGAGAATGCTCTGAAAGACAGCACTGTGTGGCTAGATGCCAGATGTTTTATTTCAACAAGTCGGCACATTTTTCACTCTGCCAGGCAGGCACATGTCTGCTTCAACAAAGTGAGGAAAGATGCTTCACTGGATGGTAGCTGTTGGCAAAGAGCAACTAAAATGTCATAACATGGTGAGTGGTGTGAGATCACACACCTGTGTAGCTGCATTTGAGTTGAGTGAAATCAAGTTAAAGCCACACTACACTGCGATGGATATATAGAGGGGTGGAAACCACTACTACTTACGTTTTAGAAAGATGAATGAAAAGCTGGACACCAGAGATAAGGTTGGGTGACACTTGAAAAGAAATACAGAACTCACAGAGCGACAACAAAAAAGTAACATCTGTGTAACTCCACCCTCTTTTCACACAGACACACCAGGCTGCAAAAAGGACATTCACACAACATTTGCAGAATTGTTCCGAGCACATGTTGCTGATGTTAGCAGTAAGGGTTAGCACTGACTTGTGAGCAGTGTGACAGGGCTGTTTGGGGTTGCTTGGAGCTTAAAGCTGCTCCAGCTGTGCTGTGTCTCCAAATACTGGGTCGTCTGTGACTGTAGTGTCGCCCCCCCCCCCCACCACTGAGTCACTACACACTCTCTACCACTTCAAATGTGCCAGCATTGATTAGCTTTCTACACAACTGAACACTGTTTGATCAGGTTCATTTAGTTCATTTCCTGATTAAATAAAGTGCCCCACACAAACTATCAAACAAAACAAACAGGAACGTGAGGCACATACTTTCGTTTTATCGAAAGTAGGGCATATAAAGCTAGCATTACAGTAAAGTATGCTATTAAAGCCTCTAAAAACGTTTAAGTTGAAGTATTCCTCTTTAACAACATATGTTAATGACTAAATAGCATACACTCAAAGTCAAAGCTTGGGAAAAACTCTTTAGTTCATATATCGTTTTTTCAAAAATGATCTTATCTGCTTTTTGTGTACATTTAATTAACAATACTGTAACACAACCCCACAAAGCCTACATTCAAAACAGTTGCTATATTCTGTTTGTCATCTTTTTCCAAGTGAGTCCTGTATACTTCATGCAAGGGAGAATAGAAAGGAAAACATACAGTTCATCAATACAGAATTCTCTCGTGTAAAATAAACAAAACATTGGCCCAAATATTTGATGTTGATGCCCCATCGCACTTTGACGAATCAAAAAGGTATTCAGGGCCTTAACTCGAAATACAATCTCTTGCAACCATCTCAAAACAACACCTGAATCATGCATAATTTCTCCCAAACTTTCCAACAACAACAAAAGCTTCTCTAAAAGTTCTCTCACACAAAGACCCTCAGCTGAGCTCTTGTGTTTTTCCTCACTGCCATCTACGCTTAGCTGTTACCCTCCCCTGAACCTGCCAGCTGTCCTCTCTCATTACCCATCCACCGACCTGCTTCTCGGTAACATCCCCCCGAGTGCCTCCAAAAAGAGACCCTGCCGTTCATCCCTCTTCCCGTCCTCCCTTCCTCGCCTCCTGTCAGAATCAGAAAACATCTGGGGGAGCCGGAAGAGTCTGTGGAGCTGCATCGAATCCCCCCCCCCCTCCATCGCGTCGGAGGGATTGTCCGGGCCTGTGTCATCTTCCTCGTGGATGAGCGGACACAGCGCGGCTGAGTGTGATGGGATGTGGCAGAGCTACAGAGACTGTGAACAATTACGGGGATGTGAGAGCAATGAGAGAAGGGCTGCTCTCACAGCTGTCGCCCAATCACAGGGGACTGTCAGGTGACGGACATCTGTCAGATCATGTCTTATGCTTTTGCTGCCCACGATGAATTATGGATTGAGCCCATTGGAAATACAAGTGATGTAAGAGCAGGCCCTCAGAGAATGACAAGACTGATTATGATAATAATCATTTCACTTCAAAGTTAGATAGGAACATTTGGTGCACATTTTCATTTCTGCCAGCGCAGTAAAATGATTTCAAAGGCATTTCTTGAGAGTGCAGCATCATAAATCTTTAAAGAGATAAGCCAACAAGGAAGGGTTTCAATCCAAAAAGCTACAACCAGTTTTAAAAATATGTCTTTACTCATCAAATTATAGCTTCAACGATTCCACACTCGGGTGTTTACAAAACAGGAGACATACTAGCTTGGTAGCTACAGCAGATGGTAGGCGTTACTTCTTGTTTCAGCCACCGATTCTTTGAGGAGAAGGTATTACTGTACCACAAGATGTCTCTCTGCTGTTTTGTTGATGGATGTAACTGAGAAGCCGTGACTTTAATCGAAAAGTTGTTCCTCTTTTCAAAACTGCGCTTCCTGAAAACGGTCAGAAAGGAAGTTCCCAGGGAGAGTCTCTACAATGGCCCAAACAAGGCCATGCGTAGCAATAAAGCGAAATGATAAGCCTCACGGTTGTGTGAGTGTTTGAAGTCTCACACTGTTGTGATCCTCAAATGTCTTAAACCAGCTGCCGTTCAGCAACACACGGCGCCAGGGGGGGCCGGGGGGATGATGATGTCATTAGCAGGGTACGTTTTCTTCTCTAATTAGAAACTGGAGCTTCTCGCCATAACTTGGGGGTCTTTACACGTGAACATGTGCAACAAAAAGGGGATTAAAGATAACACATGTTTGACATCCATGCTCTTAAAATGTGATGTTTTTAAGACTGCAGGAAAGCAAAACGATGCCTTGAATGTGACTGCGGTACAGCTGAACTGAAGTGATAAGAAACACATGAGTGGCCCATTGTGAACTAAAACCATGAAATATCGTGCGGCTTCCGAAGTCAGCATTGATGTGGCTTAGACCGATCAGATTATACACTTGTTGAGACTCAAAACTGCTTTGTTTTGAGGGGAGAAAATTGGAAAATAAAGATAAGCCCTGGTGTGCTTTTATATCTCCTAAGAAACTCCCATATCATTGACCTGTGCTAGATCCTGCACAGGTCAATGATATGGTGGCTGATTGGCTTCTCCGTAGACAACCACAGTGTCGGGTGCATGAATATTCATGAATAAGTTTAGTGTTTCAAAAGTCACATAATTCTCCAGGCTTTGCACCATCATCATCTATAATATCACCGCTCATGCTAGGAGCAAAGCGGGGAGGCAAAGACCTTAATTACATTTCATTTAGTCATATTAATGATGTCAGGCCTCCTGTCAACACCCCAGACTGCAGCGAGCAGCTCCGTGCCCCCGGGCGCTCCGCTCTGCGAGGGGAGGGGAGGAAGTATTCTCGTCTGCTCCGCTGAGATCAGCATCAAACACACCGAATTACAGCTGCAAAATTAGCGCATTGCCACATGATTCGGGAGAGAAAAAGAAGGGGGGGGGGGGACTGTTTACGACCGCTCCACACAGTAATTTTGCAGGTAGGAATTCAGTCTGAGAGATGTTTGTATCCTGCGTTTAAACAAGTGCAATATGAAGGATTGATGCTGGCTGTAGGTGTTTATGATCCATGACTCACAGTAGCTTTCAAGCAAGCTGGGTCAGATTTGTGGGCTTTCAACTTTCAACAAAAAAAGAAAGTTGCATCATGGAAAGGTACAAAGTTAACGGGCATGAATCTACCCTCGAGTAACTCATTGTGCGTCATGCATTACATTTTACAAGTACCTTAAGGGTAAGCACTCCCATCTATGAAATAAACAATCTTATGTAAGTTTATCTTTTCAGACAAAATAGACTCCTTAAAGTGCTGAGCCAAAGGGACATTTCAGCAACTTAATGCACATCTCAAAACATTCTCTTGCACTATTTTATCTGTTTTATTTGTTCTATGTCCTACATATATGTTGCACTGTTGGAGGAGCCTGTTTTTCATTGCCATATCGACACTAGGCCTATAACTAATGTGCAAATTACAATAAAGCCTTGAAACTTCAAACATTGTTTTCAGTGATTTTATTTTCTGACACTGCTTTGTCCTAAGCAGGGAAATAAAAGAGCACCTCTGCCTCGGGAAAGTAAAGTTTCATCCCTGCCAGTTCATGATCTGCATCAAAACGCATGATTAAACCTCCTGCTGCTGCCCACATGCCAACCGAGATGTGCACACCTATGAATCTCAGGGTGAACGTGTTTACAGGACATGTGCGGTCTGTTTAGTCTGGATCCTAAGCTGTTTATGCTTCTTACCCCACACCGATCTGAACTGCATGAAACACGTCAGGGAGGAGGAGGGAGGAGTAGAGGTGGGTCAAGGTGGAGTTAACCCCGAGGGCATGTGATTGTCACCATGGAGGAGACAGTCTTTACAGTCTATTCAGTTGGTGGGTGGGTTGCATAATGATCCCCTGACTGACTTTAGTTCCTTAAGTTCTCAGGTAACACTGTCTTATATTGTTTACTACAAAACGTGGCATGCATTTATCATAAATACAATGATTGGAGGTAGAAAAATGCTCCTTTAATTTAACATTACAAAACGTTTCTTCCATGATTAGACGTCTGGAAGCCAGAGCCTCATTTGTGCCGTGATTTCATCCAGATGTAAATATTTAGCGTAAAGTTAAGATGGGATAAACCTGCTGCCCCAGGTCAACTGTATCAGTGGTCAGTCCTCTCTCCATACCATGCACCTATTACTGACTGGGCTTCAAGGCTGAGTTAAACCAGGCAGTCCACATATAGTTTTACATGGCGGATGATGAATTGCTGCACTTGTCAACTTCTTGAAACATTTTTTGGGTCCATCCATAAACCTGGTGTGTTGTTTATGGCTACAAGAGCCTGCCATCCATCACAGATACAGGCTACTGCCAATGAGGATTTGTTTTAGAGGGCACCGGCCATAAACACACCATAAAAATCTCAGGCATGACTAAGAAGACAAACTAAAAGTGATATTGTAGTATATTTTTAAAAGGCACACTTTTTAGGTAAATAAGATCTAGGATTAAACTTGTAAAAAATAATATACAGCGGTTTTATAAACACAAGAATCGCCAGTGAGTGCCACACTCATTGCCACAGCAGTGTTGGGTCATTTTCAGTTACCAGGCTGTTGGTTATTTTTCATTGCAGCTGTGCCGTAAGGTTCAGTGAGGGCGCGATCAATTGCCAATCTTTCACTGATAAAAGCTATAATATATTTGTATCATATTGAGGGCTGAACGAAGGGAAACTGACACGCATTATCACACAGATCGCATGAATCAACTCTATCCGAATGTACCTGATCGGTACACGGAAAACATGACAAAATAACCTAGACTCACACATCGACTTATAACGGAACCATTCAAAATGTTTTCTCACCTTGTTCGCTTAAGTTTATCCACTCTTGTTGTCTTTGAAATCCCGTAATGAAGCGGAGGTGCTCTGTGACAGACGGCTGTGCGCTCTGCGGTCCCTGCTGGCTCTCTGACGGCACGCTGCGCGGCGCGTAAAGAGGGAGTCCCTGCAGGAGAGGGGGTGGGGTGGAGTGTGTGTGTGTGTGTGTGTGTGTGTGTGTGTGTGTGTGTGTGTGTGTGTGTGTGTGTGTGTGTGTGTGTGTGTGTGTGTGTGTGTGTGTGTGTGTGTGTGTGTGTGTGTGTGTGTGTGTGTGTGTGTGTGTGTGTGTGTGTGTGTGTGTGTGTGTGTGTGTGTGTGTGGGGGGGGGGCAGGTATTAGGCTGCATGTAAACTGACTCCTATGCATCCTGCACGGAGCTGGGGGGGGGGGGGGGGCATGGCCTAGGGGGCAGAGGACAGTGTCAAATATAACATCATAATAAGTCATCTGGTTTCCTAAACATTATTATAGTAATATCATTACATAACATTTCAGTTAGCTGAGCTTTAATCAAGAGGGACTTACAACAGGTGAAATCACCCAAGAAGATCACAACATACAAGAATCCTGCAAGTAGCCTTTACTAGCTTTCAATAACCTAAACAGTAGTTAGTGATAGTGATATTAGTGGTAAAAGTTTAATTACACCAAGTGACATGTAGCTTAAAGTATAGCCTAAAAGAATTTGCCTAATTGAAGTTGGCTCTACTGTTTAAAGTCACATAGTTGATGTTAATAGTTATCAATACAAATTATAAAGAAATTGTTTATGTTTGAAAGTCTTAAAAAATCCATGACTGCTATAAACTTCAACTAATTAGGAATACTTTTTACTTCATGTTAGTACTTGCATGAGGTTTGTATGTGATTTGTTCATACTGCTGTGACTAGCCTACAGAAATTGTTGGCCAACGCCTTATTTTTTGGAAAGAATATGAGAATGCCTTAAGCTAAAATATGTTTATTATCAACTTATTAAATTGCAGTATGCCTGATAGTGGCCTACCGAAACAATACCACTGAAAACAAGCCCGGGATAGAGTCTTGCTAGTAGCTTTGTTGAGGCTTTAGCTTAATGCTAATGTCAGCTTGCCAAGGTTCAGGCTAAATGGCACCCAAGACAAAGTTTCAAAAAGATTATTGTTTCATTTAATTAATGATTTATGACTAAATAAGTAAGTTACATACTGAGTATTTCTAAAGTATCTTCATTAATGCAGATTGATTGATTGATCGATCTTAAGATTACTTTGTTGACTAAACCTGGATTCAATTGATTAGGTCATTGTTCTTAATCAGATTGTTCTCACTTTGTTGATTAATTAATCGTAACTCTGCACTTCACACATCTTAGCAGACTTTTAGCCTTAATTGCCCCACAACTACCACAGATCAACACAGATGATCACAGCAGCTTTATACCTTTGATGTTAATAGTCACATGTGATGCAGTCAGATCTAAACAACACCAGAACTTATCCATGTAACTGAGACAAACATATTATCACATGACCTATTTCTAATGTTATTCTTATTTGATTGTTCTCTTGAATTGCAGCATTGCTTGAAACTTGTTTGTTGATTGGCTGTGGGCAGTTTTTGTTCAAGCTGTTTTCTACAATATTAGATTAAAGTCAAAGAATAAAAAGCACATTTGGCAGCTCTGTGTTGCTCGTTCTCAGCGTCCATCCTCTCTCCTTCTGTGTTTTCTCTTCTCACCCTCCTCACCCTCCTCCCTTCACTCCCCTTTGTCATAAAAGACAGCCCAACACGAGCGTCTCAGAGAGGTCGAGAGAGGTGGGGGGGAGTGAAAGAGAGATAATGGAGTGATCCGCACATTTCACGCACACCTGTTTCTCATTCTCAAGCTCAGTGCACTCTTGACAGCGTTGACAGGAGAGTGAGGAAGCACAGCGCACGCAGATCCTCTGGAAATATTTTACAGAGAATATAAACACAATCCAAAACTGAGCTATGCTAAGGCTCACATGATCTATACATAGGACATGCACACATATGCAACCTCCTTTCTTTATTCTGCTGTGGCGCCCATGCAGAACATTTCAGGCCAAATCTGCTCATGTGAAGCAGCTATGTCTGTAGCTAGCAGGAAAAGTGTTAAACTGATATATCAAGTTAGAAAGTGTGTAAATGTGAAGCTTTAAAAAATAGCCTTGAAAATATGCAGGTTTAAAAAAAAAAAAAAGAGATCAATACGCTGCTGTATTATTAGAGGAATGGCATTTCTCAAAATAGAAGTTTCTGTTTCTGCCGTCACGCTGGATTTGGGGCACCTCCAGACTGGAGCCATGGCCGCCCTCTGCCACATCTGGGGGCAGAAACACGATCCGCGTGTCACGTTCTCTGACCTCTGCCCCTTCAGTCACGACTTAAGGAAGCCACACTTCCTGCTGTGCCCTGTGTGCGAGGTGGCGAGCGACCTCAACCTTGTTTGACACCAGCTTTTGAGCCCCCAGGAGGGCACTTCCTGTGTCAAGCGTCCTCTCTCTGCTGCTGCTATGTGGCTATGGATGGCTGAGGTAGCAGGTGACTAATTCCTAGCATGATTCTTGGTGCCATTCAGCTGTTAAAGACCCTGTTAACTTGGGGTGATAATCCTATGGAAGCTGTGAAAGATCACGCACTGTGAAGGCGAGAGAGACAACCGAGGTCTAAAAGGATCTGAAATGTTTCAACTGTAAGGGATCAGACTCAAAGTTGTTGAAAGACAGTAGGGGGTCCTGCTAAATGAGTAAAAGTAGCCGACATCACAAGATTATTTCACATTTATCAATTATCTTGGTTTCATTATTGAGACCTAAATATGTTGTTTTCTTAAAAGCAAATTATTTCTTTTATTTTTTTACCTTTTGGGACTTGTGCTCAAGGATCTCAATAAATCCCTACATGAAAACTGATATTTTCCAAATTTGTGACGTGACTCACAGAAGCAGTTTATGACATTAAAGGTGTGGTAGGTAAGTTTGAGAAACCGGCTCGAGATACACTTTTTGTTATATTCCATGGAATGCTCTTAACATCCCGATAGCAATATTAACTGCTTTGACAAAAAATCCATAACAAAATGTCACCTGTGGAAGCCGTAGTACTGTAAAAAGCACGACCAATCATTTTAGCCGGCCCGGCTAAAGTAACTGGATGGCCTACCTGCCTGTCAGCCTTCCATCTGTGCACACATCTATCTCGTGCCCTCATTGGTCATGTGCGCGTTCCTGTGTGTTGGAGGAGGGGCTCTGTAAGGAAGTGGCAGATTTTTTCCGGCTGTGTATTTTAAAATTCTAGCACACTCGAGCTGGTTTCTCCAAAATGACCTACCCCACCTTTAAGTATTAACCAACAGAAGTTAACAACACTCTTCAGGTACCTGCTAACACATATGTTAAGGGTTTGATGGGCAGAGCTGTGGTCGTTTTACATCTTTCTTCAAATACCTCAGCATTTTTGCCTTAATCCGTCTTCGAAGCAATTTCCTCAGAGACAGGCATGAAGGCCCCTTCATGCAGCTCCTGTTTACACATGTTATCTAACATGAGGGAATAGGATACCTACAAAAAAAATCTGGCAAATATTAGAAGTGAGGTTGTCATGTAGGACTTTCTATCACTCCATGATGCCTCGAAGCCTTTTGGAAGAAAGAAACGCACACGCATGGCCACAGTTATTGTATAAAACAACTAATCGGGGGCCGCAGGGTTACAGAATCACACACACACACACACACACACACACACACACACACACACACACACACACACACACACACACACACACGCACGCACGCACGCACGCACGCACGCACGCACGCACACACACACACACACACACACACACACACACACACACACGTCCACTTGTATTTTCACTCTGTAGGTGTGTATGAGAGCTTTGCTATCTTTGGAAAGACACATTTGAGTTTTAAATCCTGATAGTGAGATCAGTTTAGGAAAGTAAGGACATTTTGACCACTTTTTTGTTTGTTGGATAAACAGAGTTATAGGGGCACGTTTTCTAATAGTGTTTCACAAAATGTTTTAACTCAGGTGAGCAAGAACTTCATTTATTTGTTTACTTTTTTCATTGTAGATTTGGATTTGACCCTTTTAAATAATAGGTCTAGTGATATTCTATAAAAGCTATTTTGAAACACATCACTGAGCCCCTCTGTTAAACTGAATGGCATCTTCCTTCAGTAACTTGAACGTGGACATTGTAGTTTATTTTAAGTTTATCTAACATACATTGACATGCTGCTGTAAATATTCAAAAGTGAATTGATCTTCAGCTGAAAATAGTCCCTTACACATTTATATTTACTCCTGTCTGAGTAATATTTGTAAAAAAGCAACAGTGGGATTACTATGGCTTAAAAAATAAGCCATAGCCTATATATTTATCTATGAAACAATTTTAAAGATGTATCTGAAGTGCAATGGCCTTGGGACTGAGTGCCTTGGTTTTGTTCTTTTCAAGAGATAATTTGACAAAAAACAAAAACATAAAATATCAAAATGTCCTCACGCTCACATTATCTTAGATTTAACACGAATAGCTAGGTTAAAGAGCACACTCACACAAGTACACACACACACAAACTTGAGGATTAATGACACTTCAAAGAGAGGAAGCTGCACCATGGCCAGCTTCCTGCCCCATCTTGGACCATTTGCTGGCATCTCTGTTGCTGATGCCGGCCTTGTGAGCCATGTGGTGGCTATTTGGAGCCACAGAGGTAATGTTCTGCACCAGCACTTTGTCTTCCGCAGGTTAAGTTCAACAATAAGGGCCCTGGGGCAGCTTAACCTGCTGTGGTATGGCTCCAACTTGATAGAGCCCATTTGTCTGGGAATGAAAAATGCTTCTCGGGTTTGAGAGTGAATGGAGTGAAAAGAGGAGGGTAACGCAATTCCCAACGTAAATGTATCAGATGGCAAGAACACAACTCCAGCTGAATGCTAATGTTGCCCAAGGTTATTGTACAGTCACCATATCAAGTTTATGAGATAACACATCTTTTTAGTCTACAACATGTTCCTCTGTTGTATGAAAAAAATACATAGAAACTGCTCTAATGTTAAGGAAATATGATTGTTTTGGTTAGATAATGAAAACGTCAACACACACTGTCCGGCTTCAAGTCAGCATGAACCTTCATTAATATTTAACCAAAAGAGTTCCCACACTTTCTACAAACATAAGAGCCTTAACATAACCATGGCAATGGTAATCAGCTTTAAGTATGAGGAACAGAAATGGTAGGAAAACAAATAGCTATAAAATGAGTGTGAACAAATTATTTTTGCACTGACCAGTCTGCAGACCCATTCAGTTTTATTTTGAGGCAGCATTGAGTGTCCCACAAAACATATTAGCCAATGCAAGTATAAAAGCATCTTTTCTGGCAGCATTGACTTGTCTTCAGTCACTTAATCTTCACTTGTAGGGACCTGATGGTTGACCCAAACATGCTCACACCCGTGTGTCCTCCTCTGTTTATCTTTCCCTTTGTGCTGACCTTTGACCCTCTCCCCACCACACTCCTCCTGCCAGTTACGACGCCTTTTGTTTAGACTTTACATCTGGTGGAGGAACAGCATGTCCCTACATTGTTTTGTTTTAGTGTTCACAATCTTCCTCAAAGAAGAAGAATAAGGATAAAAGAAAATGTGTGATACAGTATATCAGAACTATGAAGCCACAGTTGTTTGGATGTACATGAAGCATTGTTTTGTTTGATCTCCAACATGCAGCAGCTTTGATTGACATCTGGGTTATAGCCAAATCCTATTGTGCTGTGAAATGCTGTGTGGTGGATCGGAGCCATCTCCCTGCATGTGTCTGGGCAGCTCATAGCTTGTTTTATATGCTGAAGGAATGTACGATGAGAATGGCAAGAATGTAATATTTCCAAAATGAAATATCAATATTTGTGTAAGTACAGAGAGAAGCTATCTCATCACATAGGGAGACATTCACTGGGTATTTCCACTTGGCTCAGGAACTCCTAGCCTTTGGCAGAACATCTGTCCTGGGGTGAAACAACAGCAGACGATGAAGGGCATTGTGAAATCTCTTTACAATCAGACTTAGAGGTAAGTCAGCCAATACGTTTTCACATAAACAACCCGAAACAACACATTCATGCCTTCTATGATAACAAACTCTTGAAAGTAGGGGGATTTGTTTTGCATGTGGGGCAGTGTATGTCAGCTGGATGGTTGGTATGGTTGATATGGCAGCTGAGCCACCTGCAATAATATTGAACACAGTAAAAGTTTGTTGGAACAAGACAGAAAAAGAGGGCCGGTACTGAAGTGGGCCGGTCGGACGATGTGGGCCGTTCGGATAAGTCACAAGCCCCCCCGTCGACAATTTACTAGCGGCATTTACTTACGGTACCGAAGTGGGCCGGTCGAGAGTCCCGGGCTGATTTGTAGTCCCAGGCCGCCCCTCATCTTCTCTGATGTAGGGTTTAAAAGGAGCTGTGGTCAGCTTGAAATTCCAACTTTATTTATAATGCATCTTCCTCTTAAAGGTGGGGTGAATATCTTAAGTGCAAAAAATCCATAACAACATTTCACCTGTGGAAGCCGTAGTACTGTAAAAAGCACGACCAATCATTTTAGCCGGCCCGGCTAAAGTAACTGGATGGCCTACCTACCTGTCAGCCTTCCATCTGTGCACAAACTTATCTCGTGCCCTCATTGGTCATGTGCGCGTTCCTTTGTGTTGGAGGAGGGGCTCTGTAAGGAAGTAGCAGATTTCTTCCGGCTGTGTATTTTCAAATTCTAGCGCACTCGAGCTGGTTTCTCCAAAATTACCTACCCCACCTTTAAAAAGCTTTTACAATTACCACAACATACAGTATACCCTCTGTCCTAATGTTCTTAGTTTTCCCAACAGAAACGTTTTCAGGAAACATTTAGAAAAATAGGTTAAGTGAGTTGTGGTGTTTTTTAACATGTGAACAATGAAGATATAAATTGTGCTTCAAGATTAATTCATACATTTAGTGTAACCAACATAATATTTCTAGATATCATGGGTGCTTAATCATAGATGTGAGACTCTCACCAAGTTTAAAAAGTTTGAGCTTTGGATTTTAAGTGCATTTAAATGATCATGCAACATTTTCTTTTTTTATAATCTCCTTGTCAATTGAACTGTGAAAGCACATTTTCTATTTTCAAGTGTTACCTTGCAAATCACATTTCACACTCTGTCAGGCGATAGACGTTTGGAAAGAACTAGGAAATCATAGTGAGGGTGTTTTTCATAATTTTGAAACACTGTAATGCCCCATTATGGAGGATGAATCTGGACTGTTAGGAAGTGAGACAGACTTCAAAGGTCATGATCACATAGGAAAGCCAGCCCATGCATTTCAACAGAATCTATCAAACAGCTGGCCCAAAACAGATGTGGATCTCAATCCAAGATAATCCCCTCTAGAACAACCTTCCACTTAAAACACATCAGAACCAACCTATAAACCTGGGCCTATTTTACATCTACACCACCAATTAGTATCATTATGGAGCGCTCCACATCCGAAACAGGCCACTTCCTCCTCCACTGTACGGCACAGAACCAGGTGAAATCAAAATGGTTTCCACATGCCGGGTGATGTATGGCTCCCGTGGGTCAGCTAATGAGCTACATCGAGCATTAGGGTCATCCGTGAGATGGTTTGCAGATTGGGTCTAATTCCCACAGTTAGCGAACAAGCTAAACAAAGCCTCATTTAAGGAAAGTCACGCTCCAACAGCTTTTCCTGTTGTAATTCACCCTTGGATGGAGTTGAGTGAAAGAGGATGCCGTCCCTCTCTCTGTGGTCCCATGGTTCTCTCTGATTTATCCTCGTCCCCTGCAGGAAGACCTCCTCACCTGTGCTGTGGCAGAGGTGTTGAGCAGGGTAAGTGTCCCTGTGACAGGCCTTATTGTCCCCTCAGGGATGGAAGTCCGTCTCTCCTTTGTGCTTGTCCCTCAACAGGAGACGCAGACCTTTTACGATCGGGGTCCCAGCCTGTGGGGACATGCATGGGTTCACATTATGTAGCGGCTCGGCTTTTTGAACAGCGAGGTGGTCGGATGTGGACAAACTGGTGCTTGTCAACACCTATGTTGTCCCAAAACAAGAGACTAAGTGGACATACCTTGTAGGGATGTGAAGCGTGGAGACGTGGCGCAGTTTGCTCGTCTCTCGTGTGTTCCTCCTCACACGAGTATGTCTTTCATGAAGTTGATTTAATCTTTAACAGATCATTTGGAGCAGAACTCTGCATACTCAAATCGTTTTTTATTACAAAGACAGCAAGCTTGCATTATGATATAATTTGAAAAGTGTGGTAGGGTAAAACTCAGTTCAAATGTATTGAGGGCTTGTTTGGATGGGCCATGTGTTCACCACACGTTTCTCTGGTTAATGACGGTGGGAGCGCAGCAGCTTGCTTCCAGGCCAAAGGCTTCACACCCAGGTGCCAAAGTGTTTGTTGCCTTTTTGACCAGGATAGTGACAAGCAACCGCCATCATTGCCAACATATGAGTTGAAATTGAACTACTGACCAAATGAGCACAAACCCACAAGTCATGGATCAAAGTCAAGGGAATAAAGCTCTTTAATGTTCCTCTCTTCTTATCGGTAGGTCTTGTTCTGTAATGACAGCCACTTATTAATCACACCATTTGAATTTACAACTTTTTATGATGTAAATTCTATTGAGCGAATGTCTGTTTGTCTCTAATGAGTCTGTGGCCTCGGGGGAAACTAATTTACAGCCGCTTAAAAACAACGACGGCAAATGGTTCACGTTAACTTGTTCAGCTCAAACATGTGGGTACTTTACATAATGTGTCCCAGTAGGTTATCTGCCAGTTCTTTAGGAACCCTTGCAAGATCTCACAGCGCTCGCAGATCTTTGATTCTGCTCTTTGGCAAATGTCACCGACAGTTTGTGCGCTCCCATGTTTCATGGCTGTCAGTCACTGAGGTGGTCTTAGCTTTTAACCCCTTGGAGGTTCAAAGAGACTGGATTTTCCCAGTGCCATCAGCCTTAATCAAAATCACATTGTGTGCAGCTATTGGCCCATGGTGAAACTTGGAGGCTTATCTAGAATTTAACTTTGATTAGCCTTCGTCCTTGGATTGAGTTGCCCACCGTCCACTGCTCTTTGATCTGCTGGAGCTCCTGCAGGAAGCTTCAGTACCCCCTAATCAGCAGTGCGGAGCGGTCCAAGCTTCCCTGAGGGCTGCATGGGGAAAACTGACCTACAGTGTGAGCATTAGGGGCTGAGACTAAGCGAGAAAAACAGAGCCAGATTGGCAGACACACAGACTGGCTCCAGCCAAGGATAACCTCAGGGTACTCCCAGGCCGAATGTCACATGGTCATTAAATCAAGGAGCCTCCATTAAACTGGACACAACTGCGTTTAACGCCAGTGTCTGACACACTGACACCCTTTATCTCATCATTACAGGCATCGCTGCCCAGTGCACAGTTATTGAAATAAACGGGAGGTTTGACAATGCTTGAGGGCAGTGTTAAATCTACAAAACACTGGCTATTGCAGTAATTCGAGGTTAGGTGCTGGTCTAGTGTTTTCGGGGGTCTTGTTTTGCTTATTGACTTGATTCTAAAACTTGCGCTAACACAAATGGTTAAAGGAATAATTCACCAGCAAAATGACTAAACTGTAGAGGCAAGAATTCAAGGTAACACAGGGTGAGTAATTGATATGTAAACACTCGTGTTGTGGGTGAGTTTGATTTCCACTGGGACTTGTGCACTTAATCCATGTGTCTTACAAATGAGGAGTTCTAAATAATACTTGAGTGAAGTCAAGTATTTGCCTTTTTGGTGAAACCCAGCAGCCTGCAGTTCTCATCTGTAAGACTTCCTTCAGAGGTTCTTGGGGGTCAAACAATTTGGGTTAGGCCTTGGTTGGAGTCCTGAGACCTTTCTGCTCTAAAAACATGTCAAATGGAGCTTGACCTAAATGTCTTTCTTTTGCCGCAGACCTCCCACTCACAGGTTGCTTTCAAAGGTCACAAGTCTGCTTTGGTGAGTGTCTTGAGTCATTTTTTGCTTGAGCTTTGCCCTAATAGAGTCACAGAGGATCCTCTCTATCTTGTTGTTTACCTGTTCCTGCTGAAATGAAGACATACACGTGTGGGAATCTTTTGCAGATTGCAAACAACAGATTGCACATTGAGTTTGACAGAGTCATATTTCAACGGTGCTCTGCACCTCATGCCAATAATCTTTATTAAAATGTTGTGCTGCAAGGTGAAAAAGCAAGGCAATCAATAAAGTCAAAAACAGATTGAAAACATTTCTAGAAGGCAAGTAGCACCATGTTTACAGTTAGTGCGACAAGATTACTGTTGTGGTATCACGAATAAGAGATTAGCTATGTTAAAAACTTGAAATCTGTTTGTCCTCTTGTTATTCTTAACCCTTCTACTGCCTCTTTTATCAGCCTGGAGTTTCTGTTTTGTCTCCAGAGACAAAGCATTAACAAGGAAGATGCTATAAACAGGAAACAGAGGCCCTCTCTGGTTTCGTTGCTCATTGCTCCCAGGAAGCGACAGCCCCATTTCACTGAGTGACACAAACCAGAACACACACACACACACACACACACACACACACACACACACACACACACACACACACACACACACACACACACACACACACACACACACACACACACACACACACACACACACACACACACACACACACACACACACACACACACACACACACACACGCGCGCGCGCACACACACACACACACACACACACACACACACACACACACACACACACACACACACACACACACACACACACACACACACACACACACACACACACACACACACACACAGTCCTCAGCATAGTATCAGGCTTTGTTTATCTACTTGACACCTTGATCCTCCACTTGTCGACGCAGTTAGTGGGAATATACCTTGAGTTTTGCAATGACTTCTCACTCGAGCATTGATTCTGCCCAAGAAAAGTCCAAAATTCATCATCCAAACTAAAACGCAAGGACACGGATGTGAGACATACTTACTGTAAGTCACAATGTTTTGTAGTGATCATTTCGGACAATGTAATGGTAATCAAGTGAGTCGTGAACATGGAAAATAAGGCAGCCCTGTTATTGCTTCACTTCCTTGTTGACTTGAGGTCGCAGGAGTCATGTGTTCTTTTTGATTCTCTGAATCAGATATGTTGGTAGAAGGACAATAACCTGAGTCTGAACAACACCTATGAATCAGTGGGAACATTGTTATTTCAGACGTATAATATTGGGAAACCCCAAGGAGCATTGCTTCACAGATAACTGACTTTTCAAACCTGTGAATTATTGTAAATGGCAGATTGATGAAAATGAATGCTTTCATTGGGGAGAAGAATTTGTCTCTCTCAACCTCTCCAGCTTCTATCACTTGGACAAACACACACCCACACACAGATTTTCCAACCTGGCTGACTTGCAGCTGTGTCAGCAAGAGTTGGAAAATAAATCAAATAAAAAAGAGAGTAAAGGAGGCAAAGGAATAACTAAAGATAAGAGGGAAAGTGGGAAGGCAAAGCAAGTGTTTATGTTGGCTCACTTCTTCCTTCAGGCCCTTCAGTTTTATGTGTGTAAATATGGGTGTGTCTGTTATGTGCGTTGGTACATGATTGACTCAGTGCACACCCTCCTCTGCGTACCTGCATCACGGTTTTGAGTGAGTGAGTCAGTGTTTGCAGGTAAGTGTTAATGAGAGTGATAATGCTGGTGATGAAGTGCCTCTAACTGACAGACTGCTGTAGGCTGATGTGAGGAGGACTGTCAGGTAAGCTGTGCAATGATGACTCACAACTCTTCTGACTGAGTCTGACTGTAACTGTGTTTGTTCTTTTTATGACTTTCTTTTTCTAATTTTTATTGGGATGACGACAGCAGGCAACAAACAGTAAATTACATGGTACACTCCAGTTTGGATGCCAACATATTTTTAGCAGCTTGAATATACAATTCAAGCTGCTAAACATATTTTCCCCTTCAACTTTAATGGACTCCTCCCTGAATTTGTCATTGTCTTGAGCTGGATGCATCACGGTTGGCTGTTGCTTAGATATGTGTGTCTTTAAAGCTGGACCACTATAGGTTGTTATAACCCTTAACTGACACATTTTAATGAGCCTATCTGTGCTACTTACTCCGATACCCCAACATTTTTGGCAAACATCCGTGTTATTCAATTTCCTTTTTATACAAGAAATGTAAGATATTTCTCCAATACTTTTAAAGCATTTTTCAGAAGTTTATATAAAATTAAGAAGCTGCACACCTGGTTCCGACCAAAGTTTCGGAAAACACCACAGCATTTCAGAAAACGCCACAGCATTTCAGATTGGACGGAAAGGGTATTCATTTAGGGAGAACACTTCTTATTTGTGATTGGACAGAGCCAACCAGAGAAGCACTGCTGTGATTGGTTGTTTTTGCTGCCAGTCAAGAAATGACGCTTCGTGATTAGTCAACACAGCGAAATATGTCCCAACACATCAGCCGTTAGCACACACTCAGATCTCACAGCTCCTCATATCTGTTCAGAAACTGGACAAAAGTTAAACATGTACGAACCACAGACTGTCTATGTCATGGTGAATACAGTCGTTGCTTTATTTATGTCTGTATGACGTTGTCGTGAGTGTGGATGGAGCAGCAACAGGTTAGTTTAGCCTGATGGATCCGATTCCATTCAGAAAACACGCATTTTAAAAGCTTTTCGCCTGCCGTCTTGTCTGCAGACTTGTCAAAGCGTTAATTCATGGTTTTTACTAACCGTTATCAGTATGTAGTTACAATTACAATTAAATCACGGTCAAATATGTTCATTTTGTTGTAGTTGGTATCTCCCATAGAATTTACATGGAGATACGCCCCGCCCCCTCTCCAGCGCCTCTTGTTCGAATGACAGGAGCAAACACAGCTGACAGCCGCGGTGAAACTCAGAGCGATGCGAATATTGGGTGGTCTACCATAGTATTTACATGGAGATAAGCCCCTTAAAAACCATGAATTAATAAAGCATTAATTCTGTGTTTACTCCTGTCATTCAAACAAGACGCTGGAGAGGGGGCGGGCCGTATCTCCATGTATCAGAATCGGATCGATCAGGCTAAACTAACCTGTAGCTGCTCCGTCCACACTCACAACAACGTCATACAGACATAAATAAAGCAGCGACTGTATTCGCCATGACATAGACAGTCTGTGGTTTGTATATGTTTAACTTTTGTCCAGTTTCTGAACAGATATGAGGAGCTGTGAGCTCTGAGTGTGTGCTAACAGCTAACGGCTGATGTGGGCCAATCACGAAGCGTTATTTCTTGACTGGCAGCAAAAACAACCAATCACAGCAGTGCTTCTCTGGCTGGCTCTGTCCAATCACAAACAAGAAGTGTTCTCCCTAAAGGAATACCCTTTCCGTCCAATGTGAAATGCTGTGGTGTTTTCTGAAATGCTGTTGTGTTTTGTGAAATGCTGTGGCGTTTTGTGAAATGCTGCGGCGTTTTGTGAAATGCTGTGGTGTCTTGCACTTCAGGACCACCATATAAACAGACCATCAAACATATACGCAGAGTCAGAGGTGAAAGAAAATACAAGTCAGAACATGTCTTACTCACATAAGCGAATGAGATATTTTGATGGTCAAAAAAGTCATAGCATGTTTGTGACCCAAAGATTAAACAGTAAATGTGTCATTTTTAAAGAACGACATTCCTCTCTGAGGTTAGAAATAATCAAAATTTTAATTCAGAGTGAACATTTGAAGACCCACTGTGGTGCATTTCAGGTTAAAAGACATGGGAGGATGACATTGGACTCACCATTTGTTATTTATTTGAGAGATGGGTCTCATCAATAATTGCATCTGATGGAGACTGTGATAGACGGAGGCTCTTATTACATACACAGACTGAGTAACATGAGCAGCGATCCAAGAACAACAAGTGTCCTTGAATAAACTCTGGAAGGCTCCATGGAAAACTTATCATTGAATACAGAAGTTCAAAATTAACAAATACACCTAGATCATGCAAAGGACTCATGTGGAGCTGCAGCCAAGCAGGTTTCCTGAATTATCTTCTTAACTTTGCTGACTTGTTAAATCATTGAGAGTTTCCAGGTTTAACCAAGCAATGTTTTCCAGATGACTTGGTAAGCAAGAGCTGGATTTGGATTGAAAGGTTAAACCCTAAAATAAGTATTCAAGTATTTGTCAAGAGCTTTTGAACACGTTTTATTTGTCCATCGGGCAAAAATAAGCAAATTATATATACTATAAGCATAATGAATATACCTAGCATTATTATATCACAATGTATCAAATGTGAACTACAGTATCATGTTTCTGCATATTTTACAATTATACTATACTTTCTCTGTTCATTGACATTAAAGAAGAATATAATCAGACAAATCTGAAAACGTCTGAATTTCTGTTTTCTCCCAAAGGGCTATGCACGTAACATTTAAGCACTGCTCAGCATGTTTAGTTAGCATTTTACTGCGTGCATGTACAAAGTGCTGCTGAATTAGCTAAAGGGCCTGAACCTAAATGAGTCCCTATACATAAATAATAGGGTAGAGAGCTTGAAACTTAGCCAGAGCACTGCATGCTATATATATACACAGTGTGCAGTGGACTCAAATTGAAGACTAGTTGAGTTTATAGGGACATGAGGTTCAGACATGCATATATTTTCTGTTTCTGTCACTTTCTCCTTTTCGCAATGCAGACATAGGCCCATAAAATATTTTAATTGCTGTTTTTTGTTATAGCTTGGATTAGATTTATGTGTAAAATGCAGTCATACAATAAGGTTATCACACACCCCCGCTCCACCCAAGAACACACACATGCACACACCACATCACACAGCCGCCCTGCTCTCTTCAACATTAGGCACTGCGGTTTAAGTTCAACCCCAAACGAGCGCCATGACACGTTTCTTTGTTTCTCTGCCCCCCTTTTTCTCAGGATCGCTGACGTGGATAAACTCAACAATGGCTGACTTTTTCCTCTTCTTCCAAAAACAGTACAATTGTTATTTGTTTCTGCCGTCTTCCTTTGCTGTTGTTGCTGTGGACCAGAGACTCCAGACAATGGCTCATTCAGAAAAGGAGAGGTTCCTGTGTTCCTGCGGCGGAGATTAAATACATCTGGATGAATTATTTCAAAAGGCTTACCTCCAAGTAACTGTCTTTGATGTTTGGGGATTAAATATAGCACCTTGACAGTTGCTACAACAGATTTTTAATCGGATGTTAATCATCTAATATCCTAGTGCACTTTGAGTCATCTGAAGTATTCCAGTCAGAAGCCTTTTTGCTCCAGACACCTTCCTGTAAACATTATTGTTTTCCATGCAGACTTGTCTAGTAGATGACATCTTCATTTAGAATCTATCAGTGGGCAGGGCTGATCACAGAGCAGTGTTTGTCTATTGTATTGTCGCGATGGTTGCCAACACGTCTGGCTCTCCAGTGGGCATTGTTAGTGGCTGTGACTCAAAGGAACACTCAACATAGAGTTGTTTTAGAAAAGCATTACAGTATGTCAGCTGTTGTGGTTAATGGTTAAATCCACTGGAGCGTGGGGCTTTGTACTCTGTGTAGCTTTGGAGTTAGATCATGTTGCGTTGAGCTGACAGATGTGCCTTCAGTATCTGTCTTTTACATCTTTCCGAGGTGTTGTGTCCTGCGACCTATACTGTCAGAAATTACATTACATTACATTACATTACATTGCATTTAGCTGACGCTTTTATCCAAAGCGACTTACAATAAGTACATTCGACCAGGAAGACACAACCTTGAAGAAAACAGAATCATATAAGTACATCAGGTTTCATAGAGCCAAGTATTTCAAGTGCCACTCAACTGGCTTTAGATAAGCCAGTCCTTTATTAGTATATAAGTGCTTTGTTAATAGTTCTATTGCTCGAAGTGGAGTCGAAAGAGATGAGTTTTCAGTCTGCGCCGGAAGGTGTGTAAGCTTTCTGCTGTCCTGATGTCAATGGGGAGCTCATTCCACCATTTTGGAGCCAGGATAGCAAACCCACGTGTTTTTGCTGATGGGAACTTGGGTCCCCCTCGCAGCGAGGGTGCAGCGAGTCGTTTGGCTGATGCAGAGCGTAGTGCACGAGCTGGGGTGTACGGTTTAACCATGTCCTGGATGTAGGAAGGGCCAGATCCATTCGCAGCATGGTACGCAAGTACCAGTGTCTTGAAGTGGATTCTAGCAGTTACTGGAAGCCAGTGAAGGGAGCGGAGGAGCGGCGTGGTGTGGGAGAATTTAGGAAGGTTGAAGACCAGACGAGCCGCTGCATTCTGGATGAGCTGCAGAAATAATTTTCTTACATAATAATAATAATAATAATCTTACATAACCTAGCTTTGAATATTAATTCCTTCCACATTCACCTGTTTCTGTGTCTGAATGTTCTTATACTAATGTAGTTTTCACCTGAGGAATGCTTAACATGGTCCTGATTCTCAGATCCTGTCCCCATTCTACAATCCTGCAGAGTTCAGCCCAGCCCATGCCTGTATGCTCCCACCCTACACAGCTCTAAATACACTGGGCTTTGTGGTTTTGGGTTTTGTCCAGACTCCAACTCTGAGGTCAGCCGCTACTTCGAAAGAATGAATGAAATGAGTTCATTTTCCTTTCCTCACAGTAGCACCTACATTACATGTCATCACATTAACACAGACAGATAGACATACGTCAGCAAACTGTGGCTCACACTCAACTATGAGAAACTCTGACAAAACAGAGGAGTAGGAGCACCTTGTCAGCTGAGTAGTTAAAGCGCATTCATGCATCAGCAAAGTCTTGGGTTCAGTTCCAGTCTTTGGACCTTCGTTCCAAGTCACTTTCCTCCTCACCTCCCCCCAATTCTACACTGTCAAATAAAAGAGAAAATGCCCCAAAAAATGTGCTGAGGAAGAGGGGAAGAGGTCCAACTCTATCAGAGTTATCATGTTAACTGAGGATGAGTCTCTGTGGACCTTCTCCCAGAAAGAGGCTGAGTTGGAGCTCCACGGAGCCTGGGGGCTCGCTAAGACAGCCCCAGTGCTCTAATGCAATATTCAGATCCAGCCTGTGTGTGATGTAGCAGCGTGCCCGCCGCTGTAGAGCTGTCCTGTCTCATCACCATCCACGCTGAGTCACGCTCCCTGCCTCCCCGCTTCCTCCGCAGCCTCTTGACATTCTCTGTACTGCTCGAGGGCCACAGGGGTGAATACACACATTCTGGAACACGGACAACACACAGGCATGCACACATTGGCTGTAAAATGTAAGTTAGCGCACACACTTATTTGGTTGTGATTGCAGTGTAGTGACAGTGTTCATATTTACATTAACCTTCACACAAAAAAACTCTTACATTTCAAACCTTTTTGGCAGTAGCAGAGAGAAGTAAATACTTTTTTGTACTCAAATGCTGCAATTCAGCACCGTTTTGAGGTTCTTATTTGTATTGACTTCGTGTTTTACTTTATCCCTCTACATTTCAGATTCTACATGTACAGGCCTAAAGGGAATTTTATAAACTTTTTTGTATGCATGCTTCTTAGTTTACATTAAGCTGTCTTTGGCTCCTTTCTGCTGCAACAAATGTAAATGTACATTTCCCCTCTGTGGGACGAATAAAGGTATTCTGATTCTGATTCAAATGCAGAAATAAGCAGACTTTCAGAGCTCATCTAGAATGAGTGAATTATGTAATACTCTGTGGCTACTCCCACAGACTTACTACTCAGGAAGTATAATTCAGATAGTCAGGACACTGGGCAGAGATACAATGAGAGCCAGGAAGGATATGGCCTCTGCTGCCCTGTGCTGTGCTGTGCTGTGCCGGCCTGCTCTTCCTGTCTCTGTCCATGAAGCATACACTGTACGTTCACAAGGTTACGCTTCACATTCTCTCTTACTCATAAAACAAGTCTTCACATTGTAACAGTGAGTCTATAAACCAGTTTAAGGCATGCCCCAATAGGTCCCATAGCTCCCTTTAGTACAAACACGCTGTCTCCCAAAAATAGCCCCCTGCATATTTTACGATGACTTTTATTTTTGTCTTTCGTGATCTGAAAACGGGGTGAAGACGGGTTTTGTGGCTCTTTCTGTGCAACGGGCTGCTCCCTTTATAGACTCAATGGCCACTGTGTCTCTCTCATGTGGTTTCAGTACGCAGCATAGTGGCAGTGATCTCTGGTATTGACTGGTCATCCTGAGCTGACACAGTGGCAGCGGTTATGTGACCAAAACTGAGAACTGCTGGACTGATTAGAGAGGATGACAAAGCATGGTGACATATTTAGCAAAGCAAAAGTAAATGACAGTTTACTTAAGAGTAGCAGTGTTTAGAAAGAAATGCATTGTATCATGACATAGTGATCCAAGACTGTGTGTGTGTGTGTGTGTGTGTGTGTGTGTGTGTGTGTGTGTGTGTGTGTGTGTGTGTGTGTGTGTGTGTGTGTGTGTGTGTGTGTGTGTGTGTGTGTGTGTGTGTGTGTGTGTGTGTGTGTGTGTGTGTGTGTGTGTGTGTGTGTGTGTGTGTGTGTGTGTGTGTGTGTGTGTGTGTGTGTGTGTGTGTGTGTGTGTGTGTGTGTGTGTGTGTGTGTGTGTGTGTGTGTGTGTGTGTGTGTGTGTGTGTGTGTGTGTGTGTGTGTGTGTGTTTGTGGCGGAGGGGGTGTGGGGGTAGACATTTAGTCAGGAAAAAAATGCATCACTATGTAAATTATAGCTTCCCTGTCCTATGAGAAAACATCTCATGTTGGGCAGGACACAAATGAATTCCAGCTGGGAACAGATTGAATCTGGAGGCTGCTACTCAACGTTATCACACATGCAGGGTGATATCATTCAAAGGATGATTCATTTTAAAGTGTAATCTACATAAAATTATACTCTGCCACTGTTGGTCTGTATCATAAATGTAAGTGTTTTGTCGGTAGCATATAGTGGAAATGACTAGGTTAGCTATGTAAGCTAGCTAGTTTACAACCGCGATAACATTGTCAAAATGAGCCAATAAATATGACATTTTAGGTAAGTTGCCCAATTATAAACCCCAAATATTAACAAGTGCTCCAGTCCAGCTGTGTGCATCAGTTTTTAGTATCCCAGTTTCTGTTGTGTTTTGAGTTTTTTTATTTAGAGTGTTTTGTATTTGCAGTGTTTGCTAAATGCAGGGGTTTAGTAAACCCTGTGCATGTTTCATTAAGTTG